>NC_134485.1:384161550-384461550 GCF_040206685.1 Ascaphus truei
GGGTAGAGTCGTCAGAGGGCAAGCCAGGTCCTAGGAAGCCAGAGGTCAGCGGAGTCGTATGCGGAGCAGGGTTCAAAGGGATACCAGAGAGCAGAGTAGTCCAGGGTAAGCAGGGGTCAAAGCCAGGGAAATCCAAAGTAACACAGGAGCAGATAATCACAGGAGCACAGAGGGAGCACAGCATAGGTCAGGTACACACAGGGAAACAGGAACTATGCAGAGCGAGGAAGAGGTGGACAGACAGGGATTATAAACTAAGGTGCACCAATGACAGAGAGGGGAGGAGTAGAGAGAGAAGTGGGTCTATTTTGATCTGGTTTAAAACTGATTGGCCGGCAAAGCCGGCCAATTCAGTTGAACAGCAATTCTACCTGTTGCCAAGTAGAACAAAGAAAACCAGTCAAACAAATATATAAATGAAACCAACAAGTGCACTGTAAAAAGTGCACTTAAAACAGAAGGGTTAATTCAAAAGAACCCATGATGGGGGATACCGAGCAGAGCACCCCGCCTAACACCCACTGGGAGGCAAACTCTGAAACTGTCCCAGTGGACTCGGCGTACAAATACTCTGCCCAAATACGGGAGTGCACCAGCGCCCGGAACATGACCACGATGTTCGTTGGGACCCCCCCCCTCCAAACACTGCTTCCTGGTTCTACAAATGGCTACCTTAGCCAATGCCAGGAGCAGGTTGACTAGGAGATGCCTAGGCTTATTGTCTCGGGACACTGGGCACCTAAAAATAAAAAGATGAGGGGAAAAATGCAGCCAAAACTGCAGGAGAAGGCTCCTCAAGGTGGATAAGAGGGGCTACAGTCTGGCGCAGTTCAAATAAATGTGATACACGGACTCCCGCTCGCCACAGAAGGAACAGGCGGCGGGGGAGTCCGTGAAATGTGCCAAATACTCTCCTGTGCTCAGTGCACCGTGGAGGACCCTCCAACTCAAATCTCCGACGGGACGGGGAACCAAACCTGAATAGAGTTCCTTCCACCGGGGTCTCTCGCCCTCGTTCGCAGGAAATACCCGCCTCCAGATAGTATCAGGGCGGATGACAAGGGCGAGGTAGTGCACTATATGGAGCACTAGAGAATACAGAACTTTCCTCTGCATGCCGCGGAAACATGCCGGGGACATATCCCCCAACCTGCTAAGGTTGGGGGAGAGAGGAGCCCGAGGGGGTTGCCGTGGCTTTGGTTCCACGCAAAGGTCCGGAGAGCTGAAGTTGATAGGTTGACAAGGCTCTCCGGTCTGCAATACCCCCTCAATGAAGGTGCGTGAGTCGGGGTGGATGGCATCTTTAATCTCCTGGATCAAACGATGAGGGACACGGGCAGTACGCAGGCCCATACGGGGCACGAGCACCTCTGCCCTTACCCAGTCTCGCTGCTCATAGTCCAGGAGATCCCCGACTCTGGTCACCTGCTCCAGGATTAGCCAGCGGCAAATAGAGGGTGAATCCAACATCCGAGCCCCCACTGCCGGATTATACAGCAGGTGCTCGGCGAGGAAATCAACCCCCACCGCCTGTTCCTTCCTGGTCGCGGAGACCAGTTTCCAGGCCTTAAGTAAGTCCCGGTAGTATGCCGGCAGCTCCGAGATGTCTCTACCTAAACCCTCGGGCCTGATGATAAACAGTTGCCGGTCATACCTCATATTGCGCAGCTGGCGAAAGAAACTGATTGCCAGCTGGCACCACTGCGGAGACGGATCTGCGAATAGGTATCTCTGCAGGTATTGGAGGCGGAAAGTGTGTAACTGGGAGCGGACACACACCACTCCCTGTCCACCCTCCTCCAAAGGAAGGCACGCAACTCCCGCAGAGACCCAATGCTTCCCCATCCAGAGAAAATCCATCAACCTCCTCTGGATCTTGTTGATAAATTCGGGGGTCGGACCCATGGCTATCAGCCGGTGCCATAGCTGACTGGCCACCAGCTGGTTGATCACCAGGGTTCTTCCCCTGAGGGAAAGCATTCTTGATAGATACACCCAAGACCCCAGATGTGCAATGACTCGTTCCTCAAGATCACTGAAGTTTTCTGGGGCCGGGTTCTCCGCAGCAGACAGGTAGACTCCCAGATATTTGAGAGTATCGCTCCCCCACGAGACATTACGAAACATGGGGGGCAAAGAGTCCACCTGTAAGGGACCCACCAAAATGCTGGAGCACTTGGACCAGTTGATCCGAGCAGAAGAGGCCGCGGTGTAGACCTCTTGGCATGCTTGCGCCCGCTCTAGATCATCTAGGTCCTGGGCCACAAGGAGCACGTCATCGGCATAAGCCGACAGGACTACCCGCATGTCGGGCTCCCGCAGCACCAGCCCGGTGAGCCTCCTCCGCGGAAGGCTGAGGAAGGGCTCAATGGCCAGCGCGTACAGTTGCCCAGACAGGGGGCACCCTTGACGTACTCCCCAACCAAACACAAAAGGTGCCGTCAGGAACCAATTGATCTTCACCAGACACTCTGCAGAGGCGTACAGCATCTGGAGATGGCCCACAGAATGTGGGCCAAAGCCAAACTCCCGCAGGGTCTGCATGAGGTAACGGTGATACTCCCTGTCAAACGCCTTCTCCTGATCTAGGGACAGGAGGGCGAGTGACAGACCAGTCCTCTGCACGTGATGTAGCAGGTCCCGGACCAGAAAAATGTTGTCATGAATACTCCGGCCCGAGACAGAAAGGACTGGTCGGGGTGAATCACCTCTGCCAGCACTGACTTGAGCCTCAGCGAGAGCGCTTTGGCTACGATCTTATAGTCCGTGCTTAGCAGCGAGACCGGTCGCCAGTTAGAGATCTGGCGGAGATCCCCCTTCTTCGGCAGCAAAGACAGTATTGCCCACCGACACGAAAGGGGCATCTCACCGGTCTCCAGGTCTTCGGCTAGGACCTCGGTGAAATCAGGTCCCAGCATCTCACAGAAAAACCGGAAGAACTCCACAGTCAGCCCGTCTAGCCCCGGCGTTTTTCCGCGGGACATGAGACTGAGGGCTTCAGAGAGCTCGGTCAGAGTCAAAGGTAACTGAAGCCGCTCCCTTCCACCCTCGCCGACCGTGGGAAGCCCCTCCCATAAGACCCTGCATGCGTCTGGCTGGATGGACTCCGGAGAGAAAAGGTCTACGTAGAATTTCCGGGTTCTGTCCCGGATGCTCTCCGGGTCAGTCAGAGGGGTACCTCTTCTGCTAGCAAGCAGGTGATATGTTTACGGTTTCCCCTCTTTTTCTCCAGCACGTAGAAGAGGCGCGACCCGCGACCCATCTCCTGAAGGAAGTGGGTGCGGGATCGCACATACGCCCCCCGAGTTCTCCGATCTTCCAAGTCCCGGAGAGCGCACTTCCTCTCCACGTACTAACACTGCAGGTATTGGTCTCCTGCCACAGACAGCCGCTTCTCGAGATCGAGCACCTCTTCCCTAAGGGCCTCGATCTCAGCATCGCGCCGCCTGCTGGCACCTTTGGTGTACTCCTGACAAACGAGGCGCAGATGCACCTTGCCCACGTCCCACCACTGCTCTAACGTGGCAAAGTCTGATCTGTAACCTCTCCAGGCCATCCAAAAGTCTCGGACCGACGTCGCAAACCCCTTGTCTTCCAACAACGTATTGTTGAAGTGCCAATAGGCGGCCGAGGGTGCTGCTGGTAGTAGCGCCACCGTCATGGACGCACAATTGTGGTCCGAAAACAGCGCCAGCCTAATGGTACTGGACTGGGCTCGCGACAGGCTGTGGCTGGATATATACAGCCTGTCGATCCGGGACCAGGACATCCGTTCACCCCTAAACACCCTAACATGGGTGAACTCAGTGGATGCCTCGGGATATTGTTCTCGCCAGACGTCTACCAAGGAGTAGCGGGTGATGACCTCCCGCAAGGCTGACGCAGAACACGGGTGTGGCTCCGGGCAATTCGGTCTTTCAGAGCCTCGAGGGTGCAGTTGAAATCACCCCCGAGCACCACGTGTTCGTCCGCGTCGACTGTCTCCAGGTATTCAGACATTCTGACGAAGAACTGCCTTCTCAGGGGCCTGGTGGCAGGAGCATACACGTTCAAGAAATTAAACGTGTAGTCCTCGTGCCGGACCCTGAGATGCAACAGGCGACCTGGAACAACAGTTTTGGCAAGCAGTAGCTCTGGTTGAAAGGACTCAGAGAAAAGGGTCACCACCCCACTAGATGACGAAGTGAGGTGGCTGAAAAAGACCTTGCCTCGCCACTCCAAATGCCAGCTGGCTTCAGCCTCTGGAGTGGTATGGGTTTCCTGCAGGAAGCTCACAGAATACTTTCCCTTCTGTAAAAAGGAGAGTACCTGGAACCTGCGAAACCCGTCCTTTCAGCCATTCACGTTAAGCGTACCGATGCTCAAAGCCATAGGTAGTCAAGAGTTTTGCTTTCCACAGGCGCTCAGGGTGCTACACCCCGAGAAGCCTTTATGTGGTCTCGCATCAATTTATGAAATTTCAGGACACGAAGATGGATAGGCCCAGAGATTTTGGCCTTGTGGTTAGCCATGATGTATACTAAGAGAGAGTGGAGAATGACCGAGGCATCCTTCCACCTTCCAAGGGCCACCTGCACCTTCGTGGTTCCGTGTTTGCAGAGGGTATCCTCCAGGAAACCATCTAGCTCCTGGGCAGGGATAATGGGGATCAAAGAGTCCACCGCCTCCGCGGTGCCAGAGGACTCCTCACTGAGCCCCAACTCCCCGAGCTCCTCTTGACTGAAAAACTGAAGACCCCCACCCTTCCCTGTGGGGGCCTTTCTCAGCCTTAAAGTGGGTCCCCTCCTCGGTGTTTCCACGAGGGGGTCCACTATATCCTCCACATCCAACCCCGGGGTGGGATGTTCAGGGGTAGCTGGTGGAGGTAGCGGTCTCCCTAGTGTCCTCGGGGGCCAACGGGGCACACAGTGCCCTCCTGGTCTCCTCTACCGCCATGCGAACAAACGGGATGCCATGGGCGTTCGCATTAATCGCGGGAGGGCACTTTTCAGCAAGTACCTCATAGGGAGGGTCCAGCCCAGCAGTCGCCTCCAACAAAGTGCCCGACCAAAACTCCTCACCAGAAGAGCTCACATCTGGCATCTCCCAGATGCAAAATGAAGTGCTCGCTAAAACACCCTCACCCACACCCGCCTCCCCCGCTCCATCCTCCAAACCCCCAACCACGGGGGTCAGCCCTAGCCCATCCCCTTCTTTCGGTGACACAAACCGGGGCTCAGCCTCAGGTGTGCCACCCGAAGGCGGCAAAGCCGGAGGGGGATCCTGGCCGACCTTCGAGTCCCCAAAGACAACTACATCCGGTGCGGCAGATTCACCGAAACACAAGTCCCCGGGGGATGTTCTCCAACTGGGAGGGGTGTTGGAAAGCTCCTCAACGTCCATTTCTAGGGGCAGAGCCTCATGTTGTTGAGCACTTTGATCTTCCACCCCAGGGACGCCGGGTACCTCCTCCTGCATTCCCTCCAGATCTTCGAGGGGGGGGACTGCATATTTTTGGGGTCCGGCTCACACTGGCTAATCCTAACCTGTGGGCCGGACAGGGCCACCCTGTGCGGAATTGATGTTGCATTCCGCTTCGGAGACTTCTGAGGGTGAACGTAATACGGTTCACCCTCCTCGCCCTCCTCAATCACCCTCTTGTTCTTAGTTTTTGATTTCCCCTTCCTGGGGATTGATTCCCCAAAAAAGGGTACCGCTACCTCCTCAGCGAGAGCCTCCCACCGCTTCCCCGCACCCTGTACGGTGCTTACATTGGGGGTAGGGTGCTCCTGGGGGGAGACAGCGACAACAGTGGGTGACTTCTTCAGGGTGACTCTTTTCTTCTCCCTCTTTTTCCTGGGGAGAAGTGCAGACGTCACCGCCCGAGATGGGGCAGCGACATCTCCTGCGGTCCCAGGGGGGACCTGGGCCCCTGAGGGCTCCGCCGCGGTGGGCGCAGCGGCACAGGGTGTCTCCTCCCGGGGGGGGGGACAGTGACAACAGAGGGTGGCCGCTCCAGGGCTACCCCCTCACCCTCTCTCCGCTCCCCGGGGAGAGGTGCAGATGTCACCGCTCGAGACGGGGCAGCAACATCTCCTGTGGTCCCAGGGGGGACCTGGGCCCCCGAGGGCTCCGCCGCAGTGGGCGCAGCGGCACAGGGTGTCTCCTCCCGGGGGGGACAGTGATAACAGAGGGTGGCCGCTCCAGGGCGACCCCCTCACCCTCTCTCCACTCCCCGGGGAGAGGTGCAGATGTCACCGCTCGAGACGGGGCAGCAACATCTCCTGTGGTCCCAGGGGGGACCTGGGCCCCCGAGGGCTCCGCCGCAGTGGGCGCAGCGGCACAGGGTGTCTCCTCCCGGGGGGGACAGTGATAACAGAGGGTGGCCGCTCCAGGGCGACCCCCTCACCCTCTCTCCGCTCCCCGGGGAGAGGTGCAGATGTCACTGCTCGAGACGGGGCAGCAACATCTCTTGCGGTCCCAGGGGGGACATGGGCCCCTGAGGGCTCCGCAGCAATGGGCACATGGTGTCCTCTCTGGGGGGGAGACAGCGACAGCAGAGGGTGGCCGCTCCAAGGCGACCCCCTCCCCCTCCCTCTGCTCCCCAGGGAGAGATGCAGACGCCACTGCTCGAGACGGGGCAGCGACATCTCCTGCAGTCCCAGGGGTCTTAGAGGTCTTAGGGGTGACCTGGGCCCTCGAGGGTCCCACTGTGGTGGGCGCAGATGTCACTGTTCAAGATGGGACAGCGACATCTCCTGCGGTCCCAGGGGGGACCTGGGCCCCCGAGGGCCCCGCTGTGGCGGGCACAGTGGCACCAGGTGTCTTGGCAGAGGGAGGGGTGGGTGCAGGAGCTGGGATGGGTCCTCTGTTCCCTTTGGGGCAACTCCTACGAGTATGCCCCAGCTCCTTGCACAGATAGCACCTAACCCCCTCTGTGCCATAGTAAACTGTATATTGAATGCCCTCGTAGGGCACCCCAAAGGACCCTCCACAGATTCTGTGCTCCCCGGCAGCAGCAGCTGTACCTGCCGCCTAAATGAGAGCACATGCCTCAGTGCCCTATCCCTGCAGCCCAAAGGTAATTTTGTTATAGGAGACTTAATGTCTCCCAGGGCTTGCAGGGGTGGGCGTATGAGGCTGTCTGGGAGGAAGGGGGGCACAATGGAGAGAATGACCCTGGTGCCTAACCCCTCCATGGGTTCTAAGGGGATGTAGGTCCCTCCTACCACAATGCCTTTCTGCACTATGGTGTGGGTGGCAGCCAGCATACGGAGGAAGAATACGCCCCTCCCATACATCTTGCTGGCCGCCACTACAGCAGAGGGACCCACAACGTCTGCCACAGCCCTTACATAGATCTACATGCTTAGGCCAGGTGACATTGGGCACCTCACCCCAAGCTTCCTGCTCACACAGGGCGTGGCCCCAGCATTATTGTTGCTGGGGTCAACGCCTGCAGCCGCCACCTGCGCCCATGACTGAGCTGGGACTGCAGGGGTTACACAAACAACAGGAGCCGGGGGAGGTGTGGCCAGGGCACTGGATGTACCAGGCCTAGGGCTGTGGCTAATGTTGTTCCTAGGGACCCCAGGTTTTGGAGTCCGGTATCCGGGTGTGGCCCCCGTTGCTGCACTACTCCTATTCCCCTTAGGCATGATAATAATAAGCATCTAAGTAAAGGGAGGAGGTAGTGTTTAGAGAGAGAGGTGCAGAGAGGAACTGTCCCTTTAACTACCTCTCTGCAAAGGGAGGGGGAAAAAAACAGCTTTTAAAACCTGCTGTAATCTTCTCTTTTCTTCCCTTATTATTTACTCACTCTCTTACAATAAGCCACACCACAATTTTATAGGTCATAAAGAAAGACACAGAGCTCCCAAAAATGCAAATGACAAAGGAAGGAAACAGGCTTAAATTAAAGTAAATTAGAAATAAAACAAACAACCAGGGGTGGGGGAAGAGAGAGGGGTCAGACTACAGTTACCAGCCAGCTAAAGTGTAGCTTTGCTGGGTTGAAACACTGCAGCCTCTGGGTGAAAAACAAAAACGTTTTTTAAACCTCAAAATACACCCAAACCCCTCTGCAAAACTTACAGTATACTTACAGTATACTCCTCCACAGTTCCCCACAAAAATATAACAAATAAAGAAAGAATACAACCTGATTCCACAGCAAATGCCTGGGAGCTCTGCACACAGGCTTCTGAGTGAGAAGCTAGAGATAGGTCAGGGAGAGAAGAGGAGACAGAAGGGGCAGTCAGGGGAATGGTCTCAACAGCTTGGGAGGCGGAGACAGGGGGAACCTGATAAGAAGAGTCTGTGCGCGCACCCCCTGTAAGCTGGGGATGCACGCGCACAGGTTGCAACGCAGGCGCGGCCCGCACGGAGCAGGGGAAGACCGCAGGAGGGGGACGGAGCCAAGAGGAGGGGATGGCCAGCAAAGGTAGAGAGGAACATGCACACGCGTTCCCCGTGGGCTGAGGGGGTGCACGCACCGGACGTGTCACCAGGTGCGCGGAACGCCGCGGGCATCACGCGAGGAGGGGGCAACGGGACGGATGGCACCACAGAGGAAGGTAAAGGAGCTACCGCGGGGGAGAGGGAGCGGGGAGGATTAAAGCAGGGGCTAAGGGAGCGCGTGAGTATGCGAGACCTGCGGAGAACGTGCTGCGGCAAGGGGAGAGAGGTAGAAGATGAAGGAGAGGAGTGGGAAGGAGTAGAAAGGGTAACAGGAGATGGGAGAGAGGGACAGGGAGAGGAAGGAATCTCCTGAGTCATCACAAGCAGCAACCAGTCCAGGAGTGAAGGGGTTAATAACCACATAACCACAGGACTTTTAAAACCAAGGCTGTATTTCTTGCGCTTGCAAGCAGAGGACAATTTCTTTCATTCCCTGATTCCCGTGAGTGTTGTTTTAAGTGTATTCTGCAGATGTCGTGTGTTTGTCTATTAAGGAAATAAATCACAATTGATTTTGCAACTTGTTCTGTTCAATCAAGTACCCAGAAATATGAATGTGTTGATAAAAGTTGGTGTCATCGTGATAAGTGCAGTTTTTTAAAAGCTTGTCACGATGACACCAACTTTTATCACAGTATGCCAGTATGGGTCTCTGGGTCTTTTCATAATTGACACTCTTTTAGACAGGGGGACTCTAAATCTGTGGGAGCATTTTGAAGCTCCATCATAAAAATAATTACCGCCCTTTGAGGCTTGGTCATAAAAATACCGAAGCTCATTTACCCATATCACAGCTGGATGTCCAAGTAATTCCTGCTTTTGACTTACAAAAAAAATACCTCCTGTCTTACCTTTAAGATCTTCTATCATGTGTTTGTTAGAGGGTATGGCAAGCAATGCATCTTGTCTTTTACCCTCGCAGACAGGGGATGGCCTGCACATGGGGAATAAAAATGGCGGGGACAGGGCAACAACAGTAATGCATGGCAAATCAGGTATTACCCTTTCTTCCCCGTCACAGGGGCACACACACACACTGGGAGGGGGGCATCACACACACACAGTGGGAGTGGGCAGACACACACACCCCAGGAAGTGAGGATCCATCAGCCAATTACCACAACAATCAATCAAGAAAAAAATGGAATAATGACATCATATGCAAATCCTGTTATGTAATGTATGTTGTTGACAGGCGTCATGGGGCTTATCGGTGAGTGTAGTGCCACAGTACCAAGCCATTAGTAGTGAGGCTTTTTTTCACTCTGCCGGCAGTTTCAGTTTCTAGCTGTTTGCCTTCCTTCTGTTGAATATGCGAGCAGTAACATCCAAGTAACTACAGAGGGAGAGGGCACACACACACACATAGCTCACCTCACTACATCCGCCCCCGGTACAAAGCCCGCCCCCGGCATCCTCTGACCTACAACCAATCCCCTGCTTCTACTCTAAAGCCACGCCCCCCGGCATCCTACTATTGAAAAAAAAATACTCACGGCTGCCGCATCCTCACGCCGCCGCCGCCCCCGCGCACCGCCGCTGATTCGCGCACGGGACCAGGGGCAAAACCTGGGACATTTCCGGGACGGACCGGCAACCGGTACAGCCCAGAAAAAAACGGGACTGTCCCGGCAAAACCAGGACATATGGTCACCCTAATTATAGGAGTCAAGTTTAGGCCCAGACCTGGCAGAAAATAGAATCACCCAAGAGACCAGCAGCCATTTTATTGTATTTGTATGTCTTTATTTGTATAGGCTATATAATCCCCACCTAGCCTGCTAGTTGTTGCTTGTTTGTCCGAGAGCAGCAGTCTGGTCATTCTCTTCCCCTTGCTCTTTTTTCTAAGATACCCTGGCTATCAATACTTGCATCTATCACTGCAGATTTTTCAGATACCTTTTTGTTTTGCCTTGCGTTCCCCTTGCATTTCTTGCCCCCTCATCTTTTGTCTTTCCCTGACTACCAATTGCTTTTGCATGTAGCTCTGCAGACACCTACAGTATGTGTTTTGCCTTGCTTTCCCCTTGAACTCCTAGTAACCTGCTCTTTTATATTTTCCTTGCTCCCATTGTTTTTACATGTAGCTATGCGGACCTTGTAGATACCCTTTTGTTTAACCTTGCATTCCCCTTGTACTTATTGTCCCCTGCTCTTTTATATTTCCCTGGATACAATTGCTTTTGCATAGAGCTCTGCTGACTTTGCAGCCTCCCTTTTTGTTTTGACTTTTGTTTAACTACTTTGGTGTAATCATTAAACACTATCAATTTAACTTATTCCAGACTATTGTTGCTTTTGGGGTTCCATGGTACCTCCTGAGGATCCCACACACCCAATTGGGGGTTGGTCCTAGGTGCCCCACAGTAACCTCCCCCCCCCCCAACCCCGAAAGCTCCTCCTCTGTGGGAATTGGGATTCCGGTTCTTGTTGGTGCTGCCTTTAATCCGAGTGTACACACCTCCCCCCCAAATCTCTCCCCCCCCCCCCCACACACACACATACACACACACGTTGGCAGCACGTATTCCCACAGGGATTGCAGGTTCAGCTTTGGCTCCTCATACAATCTGTCCCACCCGCACCTTGTCAGGAGGGCAGACGCAGACCCCTCCTCCCCCCCACATATCCCGGCCTTTGGGAGGTAGAGAGATAGAGGGGGAAGGGGAGGAGGGGGAGAGAGGGGGAGAAGAGAGGGAATGAAGGAATAAATGAGGGAGAGACAAGGGGAGAAGTGGAGAGGGAGAAGGGGGAGAGAAAGAGAGAGAGGGACACAGAGAATGAAGGAGAGAGAGAGAGGAGAGAAGGGGAGAGATGGAGAGGGCACGAGAGAGACTGAAAGTGAGAATGAGAGGAGGGAGAGGCTGCGCTTATAGTAAGGACGGAGCGACGGAAGCGACGGAAGCAACGCAAATTCTTGAAGCCGATAAAATTTGATTTTTCAGAGACTGTCGCCAAATGTGACAGCCTCTGAACCAATCAATGGCCAGGTCACCAGCGACGTCGCTGAAAGTTAAATTATAACTTTCTCGGGTGGCGACGGTTGACGTCACCCGTCGCACGCAATATAAGCGCGGCCTAAAAGGGGGGGAGGAGGGAGAGTTAAAGGGGAAGAGAGATAGAGAGAGAAGTCCTCCCTGACAGATGTCACTGCGCACCTCCCTGATGGAGGCCCTGCTTATATTGTGTGGCCAGGTCTCCTCCCCAGGCTTCTCCTTACCTCCTGAACTGGAAAGAAAATCCTGGGCGCTAACTCTTTGAAGTAGTAAGAAAATAATTAAAAATCTAGAAAGACACTACCTTGCCGAGGGTACACAGGGTGCCCCCAGAAAATGAGTCTCTTCCTGAGGCTCAACCCCACCAGGATCTATCCCGGATCCTCAATACATGTGAAAAGAACAAACAATAGGGGAGCACACAATGAACAGTACATTTTGAACAAGAATAGACTGTCAGATAATCAGTGGAGACTGAAGCTCTCCTATGTATAGTAATTTCCAAATCCAGTGCTCAAGGGGTGTAGAATCCCCAGTCAAAGCACTGAAAATGAAGCAAATACAGCTGGATATACTTCCAGGTACACATGGGAAGTGTGAAATGTAAATGTAAATAAATATATATTACTCACACGGCCCTGTGTGAGTAGCAATCCTATAATGAGGATCTTTGCTTTGGACTTCTATGTAGAATGCACCAGGTCTGGTCTCCGCAATGTCCCCGTCTCAAATGGTAGTCAGCACCTCGTATTGGTGTGTGCAGAGAAAGTCCAACTCAATAAAAGTGAACTAATTTATTACATCAAATAGTAACTCCACACTTACATAGTAGTTTAGACGTATCGGCACCTGTAGGGTCTGGTTACAGCATAGACGCAAGATTAACCCCCACTTCCGCGTCCGGAATGATCATTGAGCCTGACGAAGCCTGTTCACCAGGCGAAACACGTTGCTCTAGAATTGACCGCAGACAGCCACCGTAGAGGACCTGCCAGAGCGGACGTCACGATGCGGAAGTGGGATGTTAATCTTGCGTCTATGCTCAGTATTTGTTTGCCTGCAGTAAAACTGTTATACAGGCAGTCCTCGGTTATCCGACACAATGTGTTACTCAAAATGGCATTGGATAGCGAAACGTTGTAAAGCGAAACACGTTTTCCCATAGGAACACTGTTTAAATGAAAGGTTCCGTTCCTGAAGGCATTTTAAACACTAAAATACACCAAATATTTTATGCAGGCAATAAAATATGCAGCACATACATAAATTATATAGTGTATATACTGTATTATATATATATAACATAATAAATAATATATTATATAGTATAATATAATATTATATAGTATAATATTATATATATATACGCTCATACAACGCTTTGCAACGTTGTTTATGTGAATGTGTATATATATATACACATACACAACGTTGCAAAGCGTCGTAAGAGCATTGGATAAGCCGTTTTGGCGTTGTAAAAATGACCATAGGTATGCATTGCAAAGCGTTGGGTAAGCCATTCGTTGTAAAGCGAAGTATTGTAAAACGAGGACTGTCTGTATTTACTATCGTGTGTTTTATTGTATGGGGTTCCTTTAACGGGGTTATCCCACATAGTAGGATCCCGTACAGGTGGAGGTGTTACTGATTGATGACTCAGGTACACCCCAGGCTCCTAGCAGCGGAGGCTTATAATACACCGAAGCCGCCATATCTCCCAGGGGGTGGGAGAAAGTGTGCTACAATTGCATACTGTTGTAACACCCCTATCCCCGCCCCCCCCTCCACCGGCATGAAGGATAGGGTGCACATGCAAAAATATAAAATAAGAACAGTACCAACTTGTAATAGTGTCTCTTTAAGCAGGAGTTCTGATTAAAGGTGTATGGGTGCCGTGCAGTTACCTTGTTATTCTCAGGGTCCTGGGTAGGTTTGTGCAGGCTCTTGACAAGGAGTGGTAATGAAGAAAGGGGCGCCAGGAACTTTTAACTGTTTATTGCAACATAAGCTGGTAGCAGCAACAGGACAGGTTTTTAGTACTTTGAGACTTTGGAATCCAATTCCGCACACTATGAAACTTGTAGCAGCTCATCTCTCTATAAGGCCACGTCCTCAGTTATCGCAACCGCACGATCCCCGAGAAGACAAATACATTTAATTCTGCCGCGCGACGACTGGGTCACGTGAGCGGTTCGCCCAATGAGGGCGAATCAGCTCTGTGACGTCACAGCCACGCCTCCGTCACGCTCCCCGACATGCCACTCCGTCTCGTCTACCCAGGCCACAAATTGCTGCAGCTAAAGGCGCGCATGACATCACGCACACAGTCGCGCGCTCACCATGGATGCAGAATAAGAGCCTTTTGTCCTGCTCAGGACAGATCAGGGAAAATGCCTTCCTGGAACTCCAGGCAGACCCTTTCAGGACTTCTTCCTTAAGCCCTGCGATAGACAGGGCCGCCAACAGAAATCATGGGGACCAGGACAAATGAAAGAAGCAGGGCACCCCCCATAGTGCACCTACCGCGTAAAAAAAAAAATTAGCGCGTAACTTTTACTTAACTTTTTTCTTGTTAATAAAAAAACATTACAATGCAATCTGTTTATTTTAATATTTTCAACAAAAGACAAAGATACCCAATGCTACATCCTGTGTGACAAAAGACCTGGGGGGGTTCAGTATGAGACTGGGGTGTTCCCTACCTGTCTTCTGGGTTAGAGGGGATTCTGATATCTCCTGTGTGAAGCTTGAGGGTCAGATCTGGAAGAAAGCAGTATAGATTATTTCGGTGTAGGTGTAGGGATGTCCTAGTTTGCCTCTCTACCTCCGCTGCAGGGTGCCTCTTGAGGGAGCGTTCGGATGTTCCACGGCGGCTCGGTAGCATAGGGCGACGCCATGTTGTTGCGCAATAGTCAGGCGCGACAGCCAGAGCGGAGAGCGTTTGCGCATGTGCAGTGCAAAGCGCGCGAATGGCTGGCCAATCACAGGGAGGCTTTGCAGTAAACTACAACCCCCAGGAGCCTCAACGAAGTCACCTGATGCCAGGGAGCGAATAGGATTGCAGGGATTGCTGACAGGCAGGAAAGGGAAGCGTGGGGGAGCGACCACGCTAGCCAGAGGGCACCGGAGGAGCAAGGGGAGAGGTTTTGTTTGTGCAGGGGGTCAGTGACCCACCTTCGTAGTCCAGATTCCCCCTCAGGCCCCAGTGTATACCCTGAGTCACCATAAGATTGTGGTGCTGCAGGGACGCCCTATATAGGTAGCCACAACTAGTCACTTACTGCATAGACAGATAGGGACACAGTGTCGCGGAGCTGCGGTGGTGAAAGTCATTTGGGCCCAAGCTGCTGGACATCATCCACTCGTGTGAGATTGCGCTGGATCGGCGGATCCTTGTCGAAGTTTGTTGCCGGTCACCGCAGTGACCGGAAGGTATTTTATAAGTGCACCAACACCGGTACCAACAGATGCTGATCCCGCCTTTGGGGAGGACTCTTTGGGGACACTGTGTTGAGTGACCAGAGAACTGCGCATATATATATATATATATATATATATATATATATATATATATATATATATATATATTGTGACAGAAACCAGGGGATGGTAATAAATTCCGTATATAGGGCTCCCAGGATACTAGACAGTTTCTATCCTGTTTGGCCTGGGAGTGCAGCCTTATAATACATACACTCCATCCCACAGTTTGGCAAGCGCTGGAACTGAGGGATGAGAGATCCAGACCAGAGTTTGTCTGCTGCCTGATTTCTGTCACATATGGTGGAGAATGCGGGCAGAGCACTAGGGGGTCTGCGGGTTGAAGAACTTTGAAAAAAAAAAAAAAAAAAAAAGTTTTTTTCATCCTCTGCAAACAAGATGGAAGACGTGGTGGGTGCGCTGGTACGCAATGTCGCTGCCCAGAAAGACGCGAATGAAACCCAGCAACAGCTGTTAATA
The DNA here is from genome assembly GCF_040206685.1 of Ascaphus truei. NCBI lineage: Eukaryota > Metazoa > Chordata > Amphibia > Anura > Ascaphidae > Ascaphus > Ascaphus truei. Next base: position 384,176,946 of record NC_134485.1, read on the forward strand.
GCCCAGCAAGAAACTAATGCAAACCAGCAGCAGACGAATGCAGCCCATCAACAGCTGCTAATAGCCCAGCAAGAGATTAATGCTAACCAGCAACAGGCGAATGCCAACCAGCAACAGGCGAATGCAAACCAGCAACAGACGAATGAAGCCCTGCAAAACGCGAATGCAAACCAGCAAGAGACAAACCGCTTGCTGAGAGAGGAGCAACAGCGGTTCGCTCAGGGCTTACAGCAGGAACTCGAGATCCTGAGGGGGACTATCAGTAACCTTCCACTGGCAGCGGCAGCCCCAGTTCCGAAAATGACCAGGGCAAGCCACTACCTTCAGAAGATGGGACCCTCGGATGATGTGGAAGCCTATCTTCTCACGTTTGAACGCACGGCACAGAGAGAGGGATGGCCAGAAGCTGAGTGGGCTGGTCTAATCGCACCCTTCCTAAGCGGCGAACCCCAGAAGGCTTACTTTGATCTAGAGCCAGCCGAAGCTAACGTCTATGCAAAATTGAAGTTCGAGATCCTCGCCCGCCTCGGCGTAACCACGGCTGTTCGCGCCCAAAGGTTTCACGCATGGTCCTTCACGATGGATAAAGCCACCCGAAGCCAGATGTATGACCTCAATCACCTCGCCCGGAAGTGGCTACAACCCGAGATCAACTCAGCCAGCCACATCGTGGAACGGTTGGTCATGGACCAGTTCTTGAGGAAACTTCCCTCTGCCTTACGCCGTTGGGTCAGTCGGAGTGACCCCCACAATGCGGATGAGCTTGTGGCCCTCGTAGAAAGGTACAATGCAGCAGAAGAGCACCCGCAACCCACAGTCGTGGAGCAACCCCACTACCCGAGGTTCCAGGACTCTTCCAGAGACGGTAAAAGGGTACCGGGGTTAAGGGGCGCTGAAGAGCGGCGACCACCTTCACGCAGCACCAGCAACAGTGGTTCGCACACTAAGGGCAATAGCCAACATGGGGAGCCGGGAAAAGGCTCTAAGTGGGACACAGACTATGTACCTAAATGTGTAAATTGTCATGAGAGGGGCCACACAGCAAAAATCTGCCCACTAAATGATGAGCCCATGCAATGCAACAGCGTGGAACCTTATTCGCTGTTGTCCCAATGTATGGGCCCTAGCCCAGAGGACCCCTTGAATAACCATCTGTGGGCATTTGTAAAGGTTAATGGTAAGAGGGTTCGGGCACTTCTTGACTCTGGGAGCATGGTCACACTAGTGTCCGAATACCTCTTGCCCATTAAGAAGAAACAGGGAAACAGTTCACAAAGAGTGGCAATTTGTTGTATACATGGGGATAATCATGAATATTCCACTGTTGATGTTTTTTTTGAAACAGAGTTTGGTTCTTTAGATTTCAAGGTGGGTATTGTACCCAAACTGGCACATGATGTGTTAAAAGGGACCGACTTTCCCCATTTTCTAAAAATGTGGTCCCCCGCTCAGAATAGCGCCCAGAGTTCAATAGCGGACCATAACGAAGTATTAGAAGAAACAAATCCTTTCCCTTTTTCAGAAATGGAGGTTGACGAGGGCCCAAATAAGAAGGGGGAAAAGGAGGAGTGCTGTAAAATTCCCTTCCCCATCACTACTTTGGTAGGGAATACCCCAAATCAAGATGTTGAGCAGACACTTACCACCCCAGAACCGGATAAGACCCTCGCTGACCTAGAGGTCAGTCCTGGGAGTTTTAAGAAGGCCCAGTGGGAGGACCCCACATTAGCGGTAGCAAGGGGAAATATACGGGACCAGAATAGTACTCCTGGCCAACCAGATAGGTCACTTGCTTACCCCTACTTCGAGGTAGAGAACGACCTAGTATATCAGGTTGATAAAAGGAAATCAGTTACAACTAAACAATTGTTGGTACCACGGACATTCCGTAACGTAGTATTACACCTCGCACATAGTCATCCATTGGGGGGACACCTAGGGGTGGAAAAGACAAAAGAAAAGGTTCTCCGAAGCTTCTATTGGCCTGGGGTTCTGGCAGAAATTACAAATTATTGTTCCTCATGCCCAGAATGTCAGATCACCGCCCCGTTCAAGGCGTACCGCAGCCCATTGGTACCCATTCCCATAATAGAGGTACCATTTGACCGGATTGCTATGGATCTAGTAGGACCCCTAATAAAGTCTGCTAGGGGACATCAGCATATATTGGTAATATTAGATTATGCCACCCGATATCCGGAGGCAGTTCCCCTACGTAGCACCTCAGCTAAAAACATAGCAAAAGAGTTAGTAGTTCTGTTTTCCCGGGTCGGGATTCCTAAAGAGATTCTATCTGACCAGGGAACACCATTTATGTCCCAAGTAACGAAAGAGCTATGTAAACTCCTAAAAATCAAGCATCTCAGAACCTCAGTCTATCATCCACAAACAGATGGTTTAGTGGAAAGGTTCAATAAAACCTTAAAGAGCATGTTACGCCGGGCGGTTGATAAAGATGGGAAAAACTGGGATTGTTTGTTACCGTACCTGTTATTTGCCATTAGGGAAGTTCCCCAATCATCCACAGGCTTCTCCCCGTTTGAACTATTGTATGGCCGACACCCAAGGGGCTTACTGGATATAGCCAAAGAGACTTGGGAACACGAGGTTACCCCTTACAGAAGTGTAATAGAGCATGTTGCCCAGATGCAGGACCGCATTGCTGCAGTCCTACCCATAGTGAGGGAACACATGGAGAAAGCTCAAGAAGCACAGAGGAATACATATAATAAGGGTGCTAGGGTCAGAATTTTTTCTCCAGGTGATAGGGTACTAGTTCTGGTTCCCACCGTGGAGAGTAAATTCCTTGCTAAATGGCATGGGCCATATGAGGTCTTGGAAAGAGTGGGAGAAGTAAATTATAAGGTAAGACAGCCAGGTAGGAGGAAACCTGAGCAAATTTACCATATAAACCTACTCAAGCCCTGGAAAGATAGAGAAGTCTTGTTAACCCTAGTACCCCCAGGTCCGTCAGAGAATCAAGAAACTGACCCAGAGGTTAGCATAGCTGAAACCCTGTCTGTTCATCAGAAACGAGAGGTTCAGAATTTAGTGAAAAGAAACAAAGAAATCTTCTCTATACGGCCAGGTAGAACTAGCGTAATTGAACATGACCTAGTCTCTGAACCGGGGGTCCGAGTTAACCTTAAACCGTACCGAATCCCAGAGGCCAAAAGAAAGGCTATAAGTTTAGAGGTTAAAAAAATGCTAAAACTAGGTGTAATTGAGGAATCCCAAAGTGGGTGGAACAGCCCTATAGTCTTAGTCCCAAAGCCAGATGGTACAACAAGGTTTTGTAATGACTACCGGAAACTAAACGCGGTGTCAAAATTTGATACTTATCCTATGCCCAGGGTAGATGAACTTGTAGAGAGACTGGGCAAAGCCCGATATCTCACAACCCTAGACCTAACAAAAGGGTACTGGCAGGTTCCCCTCACAGAAAGGGCAAAAGAAAAGACAGCCTTCTCAACCCCAGACGGCCTCTTTCAGTATAAGGTGTTGCCTTTTGGCTTACATGGAGCTCCCGCCACATTCCAAAGAATGATGGATAAAATTTTAAAACCACATGCTCGGTATGCTGCCGCCTACCTGGATGATGTGGTAATCCATAGTGAAGATTGGCAATCCCACCTTCCAAAGGTCCAAGCTGTGCTTGACGCAGTCCGGTCTGCTGGACTAACTGCTAACCCCGCTAAATGCACTATTGGTCTGGAGGAGGCCAAGTATCTGGGATATTCTATTGGCAGAGGTTTACTCAAACCCCAAACACTCAAAGTGGAGGCGATACAAAATTGGCCAAGGCCAGTTACAAAAAAACAAGTAAGGACCTTTTTGGGGTTAATTGGGTACTATAGAAGGTTTATTCCCAATTTTGCAACTAAGGCAACCCCACTAACTGACCTCACAAAAGCAAGAGGACCGCTAATGGTAAAGTGGTCCCCCGAAACCGAACAGGCCTTTAGAAGCCTGAAAGAAGCTCTCTGTGCCCAACCAGTGTTGGTCACACCTGACTTCTCCAAAGAGTTCGTAGTCCAAACCGACGCATCTGAGGTAGGGCTGGGGGCGGTACTCTCCCAGGAGTCTCAAGGTGAGGAGCACCCCATCCTTTATTTAAGTAGGAAACTAAATCCCCAGGAGAAAAATTACTCCATAGTAGAGAAAGAGTGTCTCGCAATAAAGTGGGCTGTAGAGACGCTCAAATACTACCTGTTGGGGAGAAAATTCCGGTTGGTCACAGATCATGCACCCCTTACCTGGATGTGTCAAAACAGGGAAAAGAATGCTAGAGTGACCAGGTGGTTCCTAAGCCTACAACCCTTTAAATTTTCTGTGGAACACAGGTCAGGGCACAAACATGGCAATGCTGACGGGTTGTCAAGGATGCACTCCCTAATATCCATGGTCGCTCATCCCTCGAGGTCTGAGCTGGGGGGGAAGATATGTGACAGAAACCAGGGGATGGTAATAAATTCCGTATATAGGGCTCCCAGGATACTAGACAGTTTCTATCCTGTTTGGCCTGGGAGTGCAGCCTTATAATACATACACTCCATCCCACAGTTTGGCAAGAGCTGGAACTGAGGGATGAGAGATCCAGACCAGAGTTTGTCTGCTGCCTGATTTCTGTCACCTGTCATGCTAATTAGGAATCAGGTATGAAAGACTGATTTCCTGTTTGCTCTGGTCTCCCCACAAGAGCCAGGAGGCTGGAAGGCTGCTGAACTACAGAGGGGAGAAGCCTCTTCCCCAAACAGGTTCAATCTTTCTGGTCATTTGTGTAAGACTGCAAAAGTACTGTGTTTTGATGTTGGAAGTGGAAAAGCCACTTCCAACCCTGAGTCAGGGATATCTAAGTTAAGTTATCGCTCAGGTGAGCAGCTTTTGTTTTGATCTGTTTTCTGTTGTATGCACTGTGGCAGTCTCAGTGCCTGGGACTGAATAAACCAGGCATAGCCTGTTTAAAGGAACAGTACGTGACGCCTCATCATTTAACCTACCCTAAAAGACCGTGTTCTAAACAGTCCCGGACAAACGACGGAGCCCCGGAGTAAGCCGTTTGTCACAATATATATATATATAGTGCAGAATAAATGAGTTCTTCAGTATTAGGTGATACCTTTTTTATTGGACTAACAATTTATGTCATAGGACAAGCTTTCGAGAGTTCTCCTCTCTTCTTCAGGTCAAGCAATACTGATATACTAAGGATTCAATGGCTAAAGCAGTGTAGAGAGAGGAAAAAAAAAAAAACAGATATTTACTATAGATAATGTAGGGTGTTAAGTGTTTGAAGCCAGGAGACAGTGTCAAAGAAAGGTGGGGAGGGAAAGGGATGCTGGAGGGGAGAGAAAGTGTGGATAAGAATTGAGGCAAGCAGGATAATTACAAACAATTTTGATCAGGTGTGAGAAAACCCATGTCCGCATTAAGTCCTTTGGTTTTGGTGTCCAAGAGTCTTATCATTCTGAGTTCAAATGTTTTCCGTTCTTGGGTGCTTTTAAACATTCCATTGAGGATTTTGATTTTTAAATCATTTATGGAATGATCTGGTTGTGAGAAGGGATGTCCCACAGGTGAGCAGTATCTTCCTTCTTCGTGATGGAGTATAGAGTGTCTGTGCATATTCATTCTTCCTTGTAGTTTTTGGCTGGTTTCCCCAATGTAGCCTGCCTTGGTCACATTTGTTGCACTGAATCATATACACTATATTTCTGGATGTGCAGCTGTATGATCCTTTAATATTGAATGTTCTATGGTTGTGACTGGCTGTGGGTTCTTGGCAAATGTGTTTGCAGAGTTTGCAGCGTTTGTTGCTGCACGGTTTTGTGCCATTATTCATGTCTTTAAAATCGTTGTGAAGTTTTCTGCTGACTAATTTCTGTTTGAGGTTTGGTGGTTGCCAGAATGCAAGAATGGGAGGTTTGGGAAAGATTTCTTTTAATGTCGCATCCTCTGTCAGCATGGGTTGCAGATCTTTGATTATTTTTCGTATACCCTCTAGGGTAGGGTTGTATGTGGTCACTAGTGGTATGCGTGTGGTAGGTTCTTTCTGTCTGTATTGTAGCAGGTGTTCTCGTGGGGCTTTTAGTGCAGATTTAATAGTTTTGGCAATGGTCTTTGGTTTGTATCCCTTCTGTCTGAACGATTCGGTCAGGGTTGTGAGATGCCTGTTTCTGTCTTCAGTGTCAGAGCATATGCGGTGGTATCTTATAGCCTGGCTGTGTATGATACCTTGTTTGGTATGAGTGGGATGGAAGCTGGAGTTGTGGAGGTAACTGCATCTGTCAGTTGGTTTCTTGTATACAGATGTGTGTAGTTTGCCATCTTTCAGTGTTACTGTAGTATCTAGAAAGTTTATTAGGTTTGCCGAATAATCCATTTTGAGTTTAATTGATGGATGGAATGAGTTCAGGGACTCGTGGAATTGTTTTAGGTTTTCTTCAACCTCTGTCCATATTATAAACAGGTCATCAATGTATCTGTAGTATTTGTAGGGTTTGTGGAGGCATGTAATTAGGAATCTTTGTTCAAGATTTGCCATGAAAAGATTGGCATATTGCGGTGCCGTCTTGGTACCCTTGGTATCCTTTGTATATCAGTATTGCTTGACCTGAAGAAGAGAGGAGAACTCTCGAAAGCTTGTCCTATGACATAAATTGTTAGTCCAATAAAAAAGGTATCACCTAATACTGAAGAACTCATTTATTCTGCACTATCGCAACTGGACTAACACGGCTATTTTCTGATTTTTATATATATATATATATATATATATATGCAAATATAGCTGTATGCTCATCTGCATGTCTTAGGCAGGTCTGCACGCCCGCCTTTACCCATTATCACCCAGCATACAGTACTTCCACTGCAGCAAGGGATTCTGGGAAATGACATGCAAATGAGCACACAGTGTCACTTTTTGTCTCAATAACCATTTTTAACATGGTTCCCTATAAGACATGCAGATGAGCATACAGCTATATTTGCATATTTGCTTTCCTGTGGAGGGTTTTTGTCACTTTTTTTACTCACCATAACTTAACTCAGTATTATGGATTGGCCTATCCCATAGCCTCTCTTGCTTTCCCAGTAAAATCAACCCCACACTGATGAGACCCATCAAGGTCGAAACAGCTGTCTGTGGGTGGTTTTCTGGGTATGCACCTTAACCCTGGCTGTGCTCAAAGCTGTGACCATGCAGCAAGCTTAAGCCTATAGGGAACCATGTTAAAAATGGTTATTGAGGCAAAAAGTGACACTGTGTGCTCATTTGCATGTCATTTCCCAGAATCCCTTGCTGCAGTGGAAGTGCTGTATGCTGGGTGATAATGGGGAAAGGCGGGGTTGCAGACCTGCCTAAGACATGCAGATGAGCATACAGCTATATTTGCATATTTGCTTTCCTGTGGAGGGTTTTTGTCACTTTTTTTACTCACCATAACTTAACTCAGTTTTATATATATATATATATATATATATATATATATATATATATATAACAGTGGACACGGTGTGGGGTGCACGCGGTGACGGGGAAGTGACATTTTTGTATAGGAGAGTGGCCGAGCCACTTGTAGACGTTATTGCATGTCAGTCAGTTCAATGCTATATCATATGTGTGTTATTACTTATAGTTCTAAGATAAGGTTCTACTTATGCGTATCAGTAAACAGTTACCAAACTGAAGTGTGTTACTATTGTTCTTGCCTAGGGGAATCTCACTCATTGGGGAACCTGGGTAAGTGGAGGCGCTGCCAAAAGTATTGTTATTACCCCAGGCTCCCGGTTAGCGGAGGCCCAGTTCTCACTGAGCCAGCAAGTGTGTACAGTACCAGTAGTCACTCTTGAGCAGCAGGAAAGAGGGCTACATTTGGAGGCGCTGCTGAGATCTCAGACCTGGGGTGCCCCTTCAGAAATAAATTTTGCTTTTCAGCATAACCATTTTTGTGCCCTCACAGACCGAGGTGCGCAAGTGGGCCCAACAACACCAAGTCCCACTGATCTGTGCCATAGCCACTGGAAATGTCCCTGCCGCCACATCTTTGGGCACTGTAGGGGATCAAGTGAGGAAACTTCCATTCCTAGCCACGGCCCGAGTTGTAGACCATAAGTATGATGCAGATCCCACCTGGCATAAAGCATTATTTGCCACTAAACGGGACATATGCCCGGAAGCCGTACCCTCCATATTAATCCTGCCTGGAGCCCCGGGCATCCATTTCTCGCTGGTGCAAGTGGGCGTAGCCGAACCACTGGCCAAGGTCCACGCAACAGAGGGAGTGCCCTGGCCCGTCAAGTGCCATAATGGCCAATCCATTCGGTACCCCTAAGAGCAGTCTGAACCCCTGGTGGCCCGCCGCCATGGGCCTAGGTGTATATTTCACCCCTTTCACCCCTTCCACCATCCGCCCTCTCTTAGCAGAAGCAGTATGTCAAGACTTGATGCAAATGTCCCTTCCGCAGGAAATATCACGCCTAATGATATGACCATCCCTGTGCTAGCAGAGGCCATACATCAATCCACCCAGTCGCATCAGTACCGGAAGCTGAAGGCGTTCTCTGGAGACAAAACGACACCCCTGGGAGAAGTCGGATTTGAAGAATGGCTGGATCATGCTGAGCAGGTACTCCCTAAATGGTCCTGCACTGACGCCGTGAGGAGGCAGCGAATAATTGAATGTCTACGACCGCCCACTTCCCATATGGTGCATTGGTACCGAGACAACCACCCTGATGCCGACACGCACGGCATAATTCACGCCCTCACAAAAGCCTATGGGATTCCGGTGGATGCGTTTGCATTGATGGCCAAGTTCCACGCACTAACCCAGAAAGAAGGAGAAATGGTGTCTGATTTCCTTAGGCGTCTACACTTGGATCTCTGGACCCTGGTGAGGAGGATGGTAGTACAGAAGGCGGATGCAGATGAACTGCGAACTACGCTATTGCTGAGGGGACTTCTTCCGTTACATCCGGTGTCCGTAAGAGTCAGCGGATGCCTGGTGCCGGGACAAGCCTTGTCTTTTGACGAACTGATGGACCGCGTACAGGCACATGAGATCGTGCTGTTGGGGCGGGACTTGAACCCGGCCAAAAAGAAGGGGGTTTCCCCCAAGGAAGCCAAGAAACCAGAGGCTAAAGTAGGGCCTGCTGGAGATGTGATTCCAGATTAGGAGGAGCCTGAGGAACAAGAGAGCGCCCGTGGAGGCTCCACCTCGGGAAGATCTCCCCCGGCATTCCACAGTAGCCCCCTAAGAAGTAACATCCAGTGCTACGGCTGCGGCAGGATGGGGCATATCTTGTCGCAATGCCCTACCAAATGAAGAATGGCGCCCCGACCGGCAAAATCCATGCTGTGTACTCCCCAGGCCGTGGAACCCGGCCTGGCATCCCGCGAGGACGCTGCCCGGGAGGCCCGTGAAGCGCTGGCCCCATCCCCGATGAGTAGCCGCATTGGGCCGCCGGCCATGTCAAGGTTGTTATTGAGAGTATCTGTGCATCGGCCCTACTGGATACTGGTTCCCAAGTGACCATTGTGTATCGACCTTTCTACGATCAGCATCTGCATCGGTTGCCTCTACTGTCTGCAGACTCCATGAGACTGAGGGGGCTAAGCCATGAAGACTACCCTATCGATGGAGTGGTGAGAGTACACTTGGACATTCCCCAGTTGAATACCGGCAAGCATCACCCTATGGAAGTGGAAGCTGGCTCTAGCCGCATGCCCAGCGTTACAAGAGGCCTGCGGTAGGATCACGGCCGAAGAAGAGCACGGAGTGCTGTATAATTTGGAGTGTGGATTGACGGAGATTCCTCCCGGAGAAGGGCAGATGATGGCCGCCGAGTGTTACTACCCAGAGAGACGCAAGGCGGACCGGCTATTCTCCTTGGAGAGTAATGCCATAGACGACCAGCAGCTTGGCTACAAGGTGTTGGCCTCCGTAAAGAAGTGGCCGTTTAGAATTCCGTGCAGAACACAAGTCTACGTGAGGAACATTTCCCCCTATCCCATGCCCATTGATGACGGGCAGCAGCTGGGCCGGATATATCCTGTGATGCCTGAGGGGAAGACCGAAGTTAGGCTGCCGGCCACTACCATCTACGCTGCAACCCCAAAGTTGGCATTTGAGTTCGGGGATTCACCCTTGATGGAGGATTGGAAGAGAAGACTACAGACCAAGCTAGAAAACCGACGTGAAGTGTTCTCCACCAGCGGTATGGATGTGGGGTGCAGTCGCAGTGCCCAGCATACCACCCGACTGAACGATACGAAGCCTTTCCGCGAACGGTCTTGGCGCATTGCACCCAGGGATGTGGACGATGTGAGGAAGCTGCTAGCCAAAATGGAGGAGGCCGGCATTGTCCGCGGATCGCGTAGTCCTTATGCATCGCCTATCGTGGTAGTGCGCAAGAAGAATGGGACCGTGTGGACTATAGAACGTTGAACAACCGTACGGTACCCGACCAGTACACCCTCCCGCGAATCGAGGACCTCCTGAATGCCCTATCCGGGAATAAGTGGTTCAGTGTGCTGGACTTGAGGTCCGGGTACTTTCAGGTGCCCATGGACTCTGAAGACCAAGAAAAGACGGCCTTCATATGCCCCTTGGGATTCTATCAGTTCACGCTTATGCCTCAAGGAATATGCGGTGCCCCAGCCACGTTCCAGCGTCTGATGGAAAAGACCATTGGGGATATGAACCCTCGGGAATGCCTGGTGTACCTTGACGACATCATAGTGTTCGGGAAGACGCTGGAGGAGCATGAGGAACGGCTGTTGAAAGTGCTGGATCGACATAGCAATGAAGGACTTAAGTTGTCCATGGACAAGTGTCGGTTCTGCCGTACGTTAGTGACGTATGTGGGCCACATTGTGTCGGCTGAAGGAATATCTACCGATCCTGGGAAGATAGAAGCTGTGCTAAATTGGCCAAGACCCAATAACGTCCAAGAATTACGGTCATTTCTGGGGTTCTGCGGGTACTACCGAAGATTCGTGGAAGGCTACTCGGGTAAAGCCAAAGTTCTTAATAATATCTTAAAAATATACCCCGAAGACAAGGGAAGGAAAACCACCTCGGCTCAAGCACCATTTGGGGACAAGTGGACTTCTGCATGTGAACAGGCGTTCCTAGGGTTGAAGACCAATCTAACCCAGGCCCCGGTGTTGGCGTATGCAGATCCTGACCGAGAGTACGTCCTGCATGTGGATGCAAGCTTCAATGGCTTGGGAGCAGTGTTGCATCAGAAATATGACACTAGGCTCCGACCGGTGGCGTATGCTAGTCGAAGTTTGACCCCAAGCGAACAAAACTACCCAGACCACAAGTTGGAGTTCCTAGCCCTCAAGTAGGCTATAGTGGATAAGTTACACGACTACTTGTATGGCATTCAGTTTGAGGTCAGGACTGATAACAACCCGATGACCTACATCAATACATCTGCGAAGCTGGATGCGACAGGCCACCGTTGGCTAGCGGCGCTGTCAAACTATCGATTCAATCTTAAATACAAACCGGGGCCTACCAACATAGGGGCGGACGCTCTGTCCCCGAAAACCTGGGCTCAACCCTACTATCGACGAGGATGTATGGGAGGAAATTCCGGGGCCTGGCGTACGGGCATTGTGCTCTCTAGCAGCAGTGGTCGATGATCGAGTAGTGTTCTCTGAGTTAAGGATCGCAGATTCATTAGGGTGTCAGTCAAGAGCGGTTCCTAGGGCGTACCGACATCCAGAAGGGATGAATATCACTGAGGATAAGATTATTGCATGGAAGGAATTGGTGCAATATCAAATTCAGGATCCAGTAGTTGAACTAGTTCGTCAAGCCTTGCAACAAGATAACCCCTCCATACTTAAACGAGCTCCCAAAGAACTGGTGGCCCTGCTAATGAAGGAGATGGGAACATTTGAACTGTCTATTGTACAGGATCATACCGTATCAAAATCATCCCGACAGGCGACAGTTATTTCTGCAAAAGATTCTGCAAAACATGGTACTTCGGACATTACATGACGATCATGGTCATCTTGGCATTGACAAAACGTTCGGTCTACTCCGTGACCGATTCTATTGGCCCAAAATGAGAGAATCTGTGGAGATACATTGTAGGCAGTGCACCCGTTGTATACAGAGGAAAACACTACCCACTCGGGCGGCACCCATGTCCCATCTGAAGAGTTTAGGCCCCATGGACCTGGTGTGTATGGATTTTGTGTGCATCGAACCGGATACCCGGGGCATCGGAAATGTACTGGTGATCACAGACCACTATACAAGATATGCTCAAGCTTTTCCTACCAAAGACCAACGGGCGGTGACTGTGGCTAAAGTGCTGTGGGAAAAATACTTAATTCATTATGGACTGCCAAATCGATTGCATTCTGATCAAGGCAGGGACTTTGAAAGTAACCTCATTCGAGAATTGCTTAAGTTGCTGAGCATCACCAAGTTACGAACTACCCCGTACCATCCGGAAGGGGATGCTATGCCCGAACGTTTCAATCGAACGCTGCTCGACATGTTGGGCACCCTCAAGGGCCCACAGTAGACTGAGTGGAGTAAGCACGTAGAGACGTTAGTGCATGCTTATAACTGTACTCGCCACGAGTCCACAGGTTATACATGTGTGACTGCGGATATCTACCGATGGGGTATCCAACAGGACGCATTTCCGGTACGTGCAAAGATTACAAGACAGCTTGCATTAGGCATATAAGCTGGCTGAGAAGGCGGCGGCTCAACTAAATGCGAGTAATAAGAGGCGCTATGATCAGAAAGTGCGCCATAAAGAAATCCGCCCAGGGGATGTGGTCCTCCTTCGCAATTTGGGTGTCCCCGGAAAGCACAAACTGGCCGACCGATGGAGAGATGGCGTGTATGAAGTGGAGTCGCGGATGCCTGGCCTCCCGGTATACCGCATCAAAGACTCCAAGAAGGCCGGGTAAAGGTATGGCATAGAAACCATCTCCTCCCCATACCTCAAGTAGGGGATAACGAATTGGAAGTGCCCACTGTTTCACTCGATGGAGAGTCAGATAGTACAGAGGATGGCCCAGAGACTGTAGTGAATGCCACCTCTGAGGATCCTATGGAAGGAACCTCTCAAAGGGGCCTTCCGACCGCGGGGGCATCTCCTGAAGGAGCTACGGGTAAAGGGCCCCTTGGTCCAACGACAGATACGCTGACTCCAATGAGCCAGCCGCTAGACCCACAGAGCCCATGCTTTGTGCCTCAAAGAGACTGTGTAGAAACATTGAGCCCCTCAAGGGCAGAGTTTGAATTGCCAAGCGAGATTTGTTACTCTCCAGAGGGAGTAACGGAAGAGCACCTGCGCAGAAGCCAAAGAATTGGTCAACCTCCCATGAGGATGGCGTACGATCAATTCGGGGCACCCCATTATGAGGCTCAGCAGTGGGCTCGCCATAGAGTGAGATCTGTAATTGAATGTTCAATGAAATGTATAACCTCATGTAGAGTATACAGTGATAAGTTGTATTTCTCAGGTATGCATTTTTAGTGTGTAAATATGTGTGTTGGTTACATTCCCAAGTGGGGCCGTTGGATTCTACGAGGGGGAGAATGTAGGGATGTCCTAGTTTGCCTCTCTACCTCCGCTGCAGGTGCCTCTTGAGGGAGCGTTCGGATGTTCCGCGGTGGCTCGGCAGCATAGGGCGCCACCATGTTGTTGCGCAATAATAAGGCGCGACAGTCAGAGCGGAGAGCGTTCGCGCATGCGCAGTGCAAAGCGCGCGAACGGCTGGCCAATCACAGGGAGGCTTTGCAGTAAACTACAACCCCCAGGAGCCTCAGCGAAGTCACCTGACGCCAGGGAGCGAATAGGATTGCAGGGATTGCTGACAGGCAGGAAAGGGAAGCGTGGAGGAGCGACCACGCTAGCCAGAGGGCACCGGAGGAGCAAGGGGAGAGGTTGTGTTTGTGCAGGGGGTCAGTGACCCACCTGCGTAGGCCAGATTCCCCCTCAGGCCCCAGTGTATACCCTGAGTCACCATAAGCTTGTGGTGCTGCAGGGACACCCTATATAGGTAGCGACAAGTAGTCAATTACTGCATAGACAGATAGGGACACAGTGTCGCGGAGCTGCAGTGGTGACAGTCGTTTGGGCCCAAGCTGCTGGACATCATCCACTCGTGTGAGACTGCGCTGGATCGGTGGATCCTTTTCGAAGTTTGTTGCCGGTCACCGCAGTGACCGGAAGGTATTTTATAAGTGCACCAACACCGGTACCAACAGGCGCTGATCCCGCCTTGGGGGAGGACTCTTTGGGGACACTGGGTTGAGTGACCAGAGAACTGTGCATATATATATATAACAGTGGGGGGGAAGTGACATTTCTCTATAGGAGAGTGGCCGAGCCACTTGTAGACGTTATTGCATGTCAGTCAGTTCAATGCTTTATCATATGTGTGTTATTACTTATAGTTCTAAGATAAGGTTCTACTTATGCGTATCAGTAAACAGTTACCAAACTGAAGTGTTACTATTGTTCTTGCCTAGGGGAATCTCACTCATTGGGGATCCTGGGTAAGTGGAGGCGCTGCCAAAAGTATTGTTATTACCCAAGGCTCCCGGTTAGCGGAGGCCCAGATCTCGCTGAGCCAGCAGGTGTGTACAGTACCAGTAGTCACTCTAGAGCAGCAGGAAAGAGGGCTACATAGGTATAGGGCAGTTAAGATAAGACAGAGAGAGTGTGGGTGAAAGAGAGAGACAGAGAGAGAGTGGGTGTGGGGGGTGGGTGACAGGGTGGGTGACTGACTTGTGGGTGGGTGGGTGACTGACTGACACTTTGGGGGGTGACTGGGTGAGACTTGGGTGATTGACTGACGAGTGGGTGGGTGACTATGATTGACTGTGGGTTGGTGTCTGTATTCATTCACAGACTCACACACACACACACTCTCAGACACACTCCCTCTCAGACACTCTCCCTCTCACTGACACTCTCCCTCTCACTGACACTCTCTCCCTCTCACTGACACTCTCTCAGACACTCTCTCACTCACAGACACTCTCTCAGACACTCTCTCAGACACACTTAATCTCTCAGACACACTCTCACTCTCTCAGACACACTCTCACTCTCTCAGACACACTCACTCTCTCAGACACACTCTCACTCTCTCAGACACTCACTCTCTCAGACACTCACTCTCTCAGACACACGCACACGGGAAATCGGAACGGGGGAATTGGAACGGGAGGGGGGGGATCGGAGCAGGGGGGAAAGGGGGAAGCAAGAGAGGCATGGAGCAGTACTCACCACCTGCTCCATGCAGGGAGAGGCGGGCCTCGTTTTGCAAGCTCGGATAGAGTTTGCTGCAGGCCAAAAAAAATTCCTGGCAGCGTGCCAACACGTGCCAGCCAATCAGGAGAGGGGGAGGTTTTTTTTCTTCTTCCCTTTGCAGAGAAGCGCGCACTGCCTGACACATCGCGAGTGTGTTAAATCCTGTCACCCCGTGATGACCAGGCGATGGGATTTATCGAGGGGCACGCCGCGCAGGGGGCCCGGGCGGCAGAGCCCCGACTCACGGGGCCCGGGACGCCAGTACCCTCTGTCCCCCGCTGTTGGCGGCCCTTTCGATAGGGAACCACTTTTTTCTGTAGTGCAGTTTCTTTGGAACCCCGATCTCTAAGGGCCCCTCTCTCCTCCCCACCCCCAACACTGGGAAACTTGCCCTATACTAAAAACAATCAAATATGTCCTCCTTACGGGCTAGAAGAGCATGGAGACCCCTACTCTGGTACCTCCTGGGATCCAAGCAGAAAGGGCGGAACCTTGCCTTCTATAACATAGGTTCCCTACTCCTGTTGCTGGGCAAATTAATGGGTGGGCTAAACCTTAATAAGGGCACTCCATAGCAGATGACCTTCTGGCATCTTCAAGACCTAAGGTGGTGCCAGACACTAACCTTTAAAATAGATACACTAATACAAAATGTGTAACAATTAATGCCTAGGGAAAAATTAACCCCTATACTGCCTTAAGGCAGCGGTGCGCAAACTGTGGAGCGCGATCCCCAGGGGGGGCGCGACACTGCCGACGGGGGGCGCGGGGTTTACAGAGGCCCCGCGCGCTTCCCGAAGGCACTTAAATTAAGTGCCGGGGGAGCTGCAGGGCCTCTGTAAACCTAACTTACCGTGACTCCGGCGGCTTCTTCCCTGCGGCGCCATGGCAACGCGGCGTCAAAATGACGCTGCGAGGTCATGTGACGTCACGTTGCTATGGCAATGTGACGTCATTACGCCGGAGCGCGGGTAAGTTGGGGTTGGGGGGGCGCGGGAGCGAGGGGACAGCCGTCAGGGGGGCGCAGGGAAAAAAGTTTGCGCCCCCCTGCCTTAAGGAACCCGGACTCACTAAGACCAAATAGCAAGGGTGCTACACTGTTATTGTGAGGTATGGTTATTAGGAGGACTTGGGACCTGTGACAGCAATCATTGGAAATAATTTCTGCCTCCCTGGCACAAGAGATAATCATAATACATATATGGTAGTCTACTAGCTCCCCACTGTGGGCTGCAAATGGTTACTGCCTCTGTTAAAAATCATGGATGAAGTAGAACATGTTTTTTAATATTAATGTATGCATCCAACGAAGGGAATAATTAGGATCCCTCTATAAAAGAGCCCAGTCTGACTGAGCTGGGCTCCTTGCTGTGCTATTGACTTCTAAATTTTGTGTTAAAGTTTCTGTTGACCATTCTGCAGTACAGTTTTAAATTGAAGACTGACCCAATTAGAGTGGTCAAAATAGAAATTAAAAGGAACAGCAGATTTTGCATTTTACTTTTACTGTATTTACCCCCTTTCCAAAGCCGTTTCATTTTTTAAATCTGATGTTTAATTCAGGACATAATATTTAATGTGTCAGTGCCCAGGAGGTTAACATAAAGCTCTCCACAGAGCCCATTGGCTTCTAAAGGTTACCATTGTAACCTCAGATGCTAGATATTATAACACCGGAAAAACATTTCAAGAGGAGGAGCAGGACATGCGCAGGGGGAGATACTAACACGATATGAGTCACCTAATAAAGGCTTCTGGGGGGATTGCTGCTTTACGTTTTATTTTTTTAAGTTCAAAAAGATTATTGAATCTTGACTAATAAAATATCTGCCATTATCAAATGTAGTCTGAGGTACTATTGCTAGCCTTTCACAGAATCCAAGGGAGGTCAAAATCCAATGTTCTGTTGTGTTTCAGCAAATTAGGGGGTTATTTATGAAATTGCAACAATGCCGATTGGGCCATGATAATGCTCGCCTAAGCAACATGGAAGTCTGACAATTAACCCCTTATGTGAGTACTGTCCAACTCCACTTTATTTTTTAGGTATTAGCCGAACAAAAGAACATTTGTACAGAATTTGAGGAAGTGCTGTTCCAAGTGAGCAATTCCATCAGTATGCAATACCTTTTTTTTATTTTAACCAACATAATGCATTTTAATATTAGTTTTTAAGAGATCTGTTCTCTTCTTCTTTTTAGGAATTGGCTGTATGTGTTTTGTCAGAGGAGCACAAGAAGAATGAGTTACTATTACACCACGTTATCATTTTCAGAAGGCTGAATAATTCATGAAGTGCTGCTGGATGGAAGGCAATATAATTGTTTCGGCTGTGGTAGAAAAATATATGCAATTTGTATAGATCTCAACGTATTTGATCCGACAAAACTGGAAATTACATGATATTGTAATAGCCTCCGAAGTGCAGTACAGAGCTCATCCCATTTCAATACAATAACTTGCTGTCATTTTTGGCTCTTTCCCTCTATCCAATAGCACCGCAGGTATCGTGGTTTAGGACGCCTTTAACAACTGAAACAAGCTGCCTTATTGGCTGTTGTACAGTACTAGTGCTGCCTCTGTTACACTGTCATTGTAGATTATGTATCTGTTTTGTTTGGCAGTGTTTACAGATATAGGACTGTGTGCTGCCAGATCTCTCCCTGCGTTAGACAAGATCTGATGTCTATGCAATGTGCAGAATATCATTTATCTACACACCAGATCTCTGCAGGTAATCAATGTTCTTCCATTCCATGTAATCCTGCTGTGGTGTCTACCCCTCCTGCAGGGAATCTGTTTAGAGGTCAGAACCAAAACACCTGGGGCTGTCATGTTATCCCATGGTTGTCTTCTGCAGTGTGAGATTAAAATAGTTAGGAATAATGGTGACCTATGAGAATTGTATCACAATAGTGACCGCATCCATGCTGTCATCACTACTGTAAGTGTGTTCTCAATTCTCATCCTACTTTACTGATTCTACTTTATGCCAATGATTTGCTGCAGGTAAAAGCTGATTTCTGCACAGGATGACCGTATAGTACTTATTTTATTCTGCAGGGACTATGTACTGTAGTTGAAAATATGTTTCTTATTCAAATAGAAGAAGACTCTGGTTTATTAGATTAACCTCTCTAGTTGTCACAGTAGCAATTCTATTAAAATAATAATAATTTAGCTTTAATATTTTGTAGTTTTACCTATTATATTCTTTATTTTACAAATAATAACTAATGATTATTCTATATATTATTATTAGCAATGGGGTTGAGGCTTCAATGGCAGAAAAAAAAATTGACCATCGTCACAGTGCATTTACTATTACAAAACATGCTCAATCATTCTTACTTTCTTACTCCCTTACTTTAATGGGACTACACGGGTATATTTAACAAAGCCTCACAGGATCAAAATTGGTGCCAAAAAAATAAAAATAAACCTGCACCAGATTTATCAAAGAAGAGTAATGGCATTGAAAGTAATACTTTATTTGATACGATATTTATGCAAACTGATTTGGAACACACACCTCAGTATGACACATCTATTTGCCTATTTGTTACTTAATTATTTCCAGGTATAGTCTAATTTTGAATAGCACAAAAGTAATGCCAATGTGTAGACCATAATAATAATAAATTGCACTTTTTTATTCATTGCCATGTCTGCTATATTAGAATAATAATTACATTTTCTATTATACTATATGCAGGGGGTTTACAAAGGTGCTTTCTCCTGAGAGAACCTTAAAACAAGCTTTGTAGTATGTGAAGATCACATGTGCTTATTTCATTGCATAGTTAGCACTTACACCCAATAACTGGGAATGGCTCATGCATTTTATAACCTGGTTTACATTATACACAAAGGGCCTTATTCAGTAAAGTGGTACTTTCCATGCACCAGCGCAGAATCGGCGCTATCGCACATTATTGTATAAGCCCCATAATATTCATAAATTGAGCAAGGTAACTATGCTTCAATGTTGTTTTGCACACTCCATTAATAAATACATTAGGCTTAGTGAATTGTATCCAAGTTTTAAAAAGTATGGTAAGCAAAAGCTTTTTTGCTTTTCTAAATCAAATTATTTGGGGAACATGTAATAAGAAAGGCTAATGGCCTTGTGTCAAAATAAATCTTAGACCCCCATTCAGTATGTGGAAGTGTACAAAGTCAACATTGTATTAAAGAGAATGACCGTTCGTGCACCTTTAACTTACATTACCCTGCTTCTGAACTCATTCAATATAATATCCATGCATCAAACTATAAACTATTTTCACCTCTTCTGCCCCATGTGCGTTTGCTTGCATTGTGATGGTTATTGGAGACGTTAGGTAGTTAACCAACATGATGTATATATGTATGTGTGTGTATATACCTTATACTTTTTCTTTTTATATATATATATATATATATATATATTTAAAAAGAAAAAGTATAAGGTGTGCAAAACTGATTTAAAATAGTATTGCAATGATGTCTATGAGTGCTGCCACAATGTAATGGGTGTACACCACCTCAAAGAAGTACAAAAAAACACAGAAGGCGCAAATCAGAGACACAGGTGCATGGATATACAACACCTGAAGGATAAATATGTGAACAAGTCCTATATTCGAATTCCACAACGAGATGTACCTATAGATGTGTAACGGGTATTCCCCCACCCAATCGCAGATAGAGTGTAGGTGCGGAGAACCTAATGTTACCTGGTGTGGTGCTTTACCTGTTAAGCTCACAGGAGAACTGAGCTTCCGCCACTGGGAACCTGGGGCAAGTATATTATGAGTAACCCTATACTCGGTGCAGCGCCTCCACCTGTGATGGCTCCCACCAGAGGGGGAGTGGTTCCTCGCAGGACAATATATATCACTCAGCACACAGTAGGTAAAACAGCCAATACCTTTACCAGTGCAACCATACTCATACATTACAATCAACAGATCAACGGGTGTCCCTCCCTAGAGGAGACACTAACTACTGCGTCTCGCAGGACGCTACCCCCTTCACCAGGTGATCCCTCCCCGTGTCCAGTAACCCCACACAATATGTCTCCCACCCTTCAAGTGAGATAAATATGTGTGACTGCGCAGTCACTGGTCCCGTGTGAACCTAATAGTATCGTTGGTGCACTTGGTGAGGGTTACCTGCCGAGCACTCCAGTGCCCGGGCCTGCAACGGAGCTTCGCAAAGGATCCGATGACGGATAAACACAGGAACTACCGTCCGGGGCGATCCCACCCGGATGGCCTCTGCAGCAACAACGAAGATCTGCGCCCAACCCTCTGGACGGACGCACAGCGTCTGCTGAGTCCCTAGCTGACTCTGAATAGTAAAGGACAGGGTCCCTAACCTGGGGCCTGTCCCTGACACAACTTACACTACTGGGTGGCTCAGGGCTATCTCGGGCTTCGGGGGCTGCTGGCCTAGTGCAGGGAGTCACTGACTCCTGCACCCTACCTCCTTCCTCTGGCTGCTCCTGGCACTGACTGCCTAGCTCCAAGCCCGCGAAATGTATCTATATTCCCTGCAAGGCAATCCTCCAGCCCTATTGGCTACTCGGGGGCACCTGGTGCCTTTTCCCCTTAGCCTCCTGGGAATTGTAGTCCCGTGGAGGCTGTTTCTATATTGGGGCCGCGTGCGCGATTCTACTGCGCATGCGCAACTCCCTAAGGGCTGCCGCAACTCCCTAGCCTGATCCGCGCATGCGCGATCACGCCGCATGCACCCGCAATGGCGGCCCCCGCTAGCCGGGTACGCCGCCGAGCCTCCTAAGGCTCGCAACACTCCCTGCTCCGGCCCCCACCCCTGGAAACAGCCGGCGGGTCCGTCGCTGGCTCCGGCGGCACCCGCGACCGCCCTGATCCAAAGGAGGGGGGTCTCTGAGAGCCGGAGGGCACCGGGGCTACAGATGAAAAAAATACCAATATGGTGAAGTACGTTTATGAATAAAATTATTGCGCAAGCAACAGAGGCTACTTACAGTACAATGTAGCATAAAAAAGAGGCACACCAGTAAAATGCTTTCAGATCGCTGCATCAAAGGGGCTGATAATCTCAGGAACCACTCACTCCGTCTGTGTGCTTGGACGCAGAAGCTTCACTGCTCAGCTGTAATCAGCAGTTGCGCGGGTCCTCTGATGGTGACGTCATTCCCCTAAACTGGGATACCGCTGGCTAGGTAGTTAATCAACTTGAGATATATATATATCTCCAATAAAGAATATATCACTTGTGAGCAAATTCACAGGTCTGCAACCCTGCCTTTCAACCATTATCACCTAGCATACAGTGCTTCCACTGCAGTGAGGGATTCTGGGAAATGACATACAAATGAGCACACAATGTGTCACCTTTTGCCTGGAATATCCATTCACATGGAGCCTATATAAGCAAATTCATAGCTGTTCACACAGCTTTTAAAGCACAACATGGGACTAGCAAAGCAAGTCAAACCACTCACAGACATGTTTCAACCTTAATGGGTCTCATCAGTGTGAGGTTGGTTTATACCTGCTTTGCAATATTCTTTATTGGCTATATGCTAACGGTGGAGGTTTTTTGTTGCCTTTTTCACCCACCATAACTTAAAATGTATGTATGTATGTTTGTGTATATATATATATATATATAATATATATATATATATATATATATATATATATATATATAGCACACGTACCCCCCACCCTCTAGGACAGCGGTGCGCAAACTGGGGGGCGCGACCCCCAGGGGGCGCAAGACTGCCGACGGGGGGGCGCAGGGTTTACAGAGGCCCCGCGCGCTTCCCGAAGGCACTTAAATTAAGTGCCGGGGAAGCTGCAGGGCCTCTGTAAACCTAACTTACCGTGGCTCCGGCGGCTTCCTCCCTGCTTCGCCATGGCAACGCAGCGTCAAAATGACGCTGCGAGGTCATGTGACGTCACGTTGCTACGGCAACGTGACGTCATTACGCCGGTGCGCGGGTAAGTTGGGGTTGGGGGGCGGGGGCGCGGGAGTGAGGGGACAGCCGGCAGGGGGATGCAGGGAAAAAAGTTTGCGCCCACTCTGCTCTAGGAGATACTTGTTGCATCTACAGGTGTTATGGTGCGACATACCTGTGAGGGTTCAGGAGAGCTGAGTTGTCTGCGGTGATATGGAGACCAGGACAGGCTTTTGATGATCAGTGAAGTTCTTAAGGATGCGCTTATAGTGCCGGCGACAGCGACGCGACGTCACCGCAAAACAAATGCATTGCTGCTGTCACGTGCTCGTATAGTAAGCGCGCTGCGACGGATTGGTCGCGATCGCTGGAAGTCATCTCTTTTTTATTTTCCAGAGACCGTCGCCGGCACTATAAGCGTAGCATTACTCGGTGCTTAGCGCCTCCAGCTGTAGTGGGTTCCAGGGTGCCCAGAGATCAGTCCCCACTAAGGCTGCGCTTATAGTGATGGCGACGTTGCGTCAAAACAAATGCATTGAATCTGCAGCATGCGCTTATAGTAGGCGCGGCAGAGCGACCTGAATCTCTGTAGTCAGTAGAATTTGATTTTTACAGCGACGGTCTCACCATGTGACAGGCTGTAAACCAATCAGATAGTTTCTGATGCAGGGGAGGGGGGATGAGTGTGTGGGGGATTGAGTGTCGGAGACTGTGTGCAGAGCCGCCAACAGAGGGGGACTGCCGGTGTTGGCGTCCTGGCCCCGTGGTTCATTTAAAAAAAAAAACGCGGCACCAGGTGCTGGGTCTCTCTGACAGCAGCGCCACTAGTCAGCTGGGCTAAGCTTCCGGCGCGCAGGTGTGAAAGGGAGGCCCGGCGCATGCGTGAGCAGCCAGCGTGGTACAGACAGGTGCCTGCACTGGGGCAGGGCCAGCGGTGACCTGCCGCCGGGCCACCCCAGTCCCGCCAGCCGCCGGGCCACCGCCAGCCACCGGCCCCCCCATTGCCAGCCACCCCCCCCCCCCTGCAGCACCGCTAGCCGCAAGGCCCCAGCCACCGCCCCCCCCCCCACCGCCAGCCATAGCCCCCCCCCCCACCGCCAGCCACAGCCCCCCACCCGCAGTACCGCCAGCCACCGGAGCACCGCCCCCCCCTGCAGCCACCAGCCTGACCTGAGATACCCCCCAAGGTAAGCCTGATTTTTATATGTATTGGGGGAGTATTTTATATATGTATTGGGGGGTTTGGGGTATTTTTTAGATCTATTGGGGGGGGTTGGGGTATCTTTGTATATGTATTGGAGGGGTGGGAGTGTATTTTTATATGTATTGGGGGGTTAAGTAAAATTTGCGCCCTAAAACATTTTTTGCCATGGTAGGTCCTATATGGGTTGGGGGGCGTGGGGTGCTCCTTTCATTTGTCCTGGGCCCCATGATTTCTGTTGGCGGCCCTGTGTGTGATTGTGTGTCTGTCAAGTGAAACACACACATATATATATATATATATATATTAACAACTTTAAAATAGTAAATTCTCTCGTAATTAAAAGTAAATTCAGCATACAAACAGAAATTACAACTCCTCTCTGTTTTAGCCTTCCCCCTTGCTCTTGTCTCCGCCCCTCTGCCTTCCCACTTGCCTGACGGCACTCCCCTTGTAGCTAGAGACGGTCTCACAAACTCAAATTACAACTTTCACATGGGCTACGGAGATGGGTGACATCATCCGAAGCCGTAGCTGTAGCCGTAGCCGGCACTATAAGCGCAGCCTTAGGGAGTTTTCAAACTGAAAACGGCACCCGGCAGCGAAGTACAGCGTTGACGCCGCTGCACTTGAAGGAGACAACTTAAGTTGTAATTTGAAGCGGCAGCCGCGTCACGTACTTTCTCAGCCAATCGCAAACACACACACTTTGTTTCATTTTTTTAAAATTAAATGGCTGACGTGGTCCCGCCTCCAATCGCGTCATTCTGTCTGCTGTTGATGAGCACACATCGCCCAGCAGACAGAGGCTCGCGGACGCGCGGTAGTGTAGCAGCCTGTATGAAGTCAGCCTTAGATCTTCCTGAGCCAGCCAGCCATGAAGCCTGGCTGGCCTCTCTCTCCCACAGGGAGAAGAGACAGGCCCCACACCTCCACTCGGTTGGAAGATTGGGAGAGAACGGACTACATTTGGCACTACCCCTCTGAGAAACCAGAAGGGTAGGGCTCAAGGTCTGTACCTATACCTGATAGGCTATACACAGGCCAAGAGTCCACCACACTTCAGTCACTCAGAGGAGCATGAGGGAGGGGGGCTCAAAAGCCCACAGAATGACCTGTCACAGCCTAGAATGCTAAGGACTTACGTGACAGGAGGAAAGAGAGGTAGAATAGACTAGCCATGTTACATATATATCTGCACATCTCTCTGTGATAGCTGAATGACCTGTCACACACCAAAAGACAGCCAGTGAGGCTGCACATCTCACCCTCTCTGTGATAGGATGATCAACCTGTCACTCGCCCAGGAAACACTGTGGAAGTGGATTTTAATGGCATTGGGGTACAGAGGGAGAGTGACGTGTTAATGTCCTTATTAATGTAGTCTATATATTTCTGAAAGGATATGTGCACATCCCTCTGTGATAGGCTGAACAGCCTGTTATTCACCCAGGGACCGCCAATGAGACTGCACATTGGCTGTGTAACATCTTATGTGTCACAGATTAAGTGTCTGTGGAGTTCAAATTGGAGGTGAAAAATGCAAGAATTCCAACCCTGCAACTGTGAGAACTTGGCTTTCTAAATGCTCTGACAATTTCTTCACATCTAAAGACTATGGGGCTTATTGACTAAATGTTGACAAGTGCATTATTGCACTATAAGTGCCCTTTGAGAGCGATATTGCATGTGTAGCTATTCACAAAGCTTCGATAACCAGACAATATCGCAGTAAAACGGCTTTTTACCGAGCTATAACACTCTGGCTGTAACATGGAGTTTCTTTTATTTTTACTGCATAGGATTGATACCGGGGGTCTGCGGAGCTGACCCGCATATTTATTTCAGCTCTGGACACCCCGAATTCAATACTATGTAATGAAAATCAAATTACAGCCAACTTCGTTACCTTAGTGGCTACCGCTGTAGCGCCAGACTTGGAGGAACTGTGAAGTGGTCCATCTTTGACGTGTTAAGTTTAAGTCGACGGAGGGCCATCCAGGATTATATAGTGGAGAGACTGTCAGAAACTTTGGTCTGTACAGCAGGTGTAAGTTCAGGGGTTGAAAATTTAATGTGTGTGTGTGTCATTAGCATTGAGGTGATATTTGAACCCAAGAGATGTGATTAGGTCACTTAGAGAGAGTGTTTCAAGAGAAGAGCTCCCAGGATAGAGACATGGGGTACCCCAGAGAGATCGATGGAGGAGGAGGTGTTAGCAAAAGAAACACTGAAAGTATGATGGGAGAGGTAAGAGGAGATGCAGGATAGAGCTTTGTTACGGATATAAAGCGTATGGAGAATATGAAGGAGAAGAGGGTGGTCCACAGTATCAATTGCTGCAGAGAGGTTGAGTAATATGAGCAGAGTGTAATGGCCTTTATCTTTGGCAGCATGGAGATCATTAGTTATTTTAGAAAGGCCTGTTTTAGTGGAGTGAGCAGAGCAGAAGCCAGATTGTAGAGGGTCTAGGAGAGAATAGGTGGTCAGAAAATGGCGCAAGCGAGAAAATACAAAACGTACAAGGAGTTTAGAGGCAAAAGGTAGGAGGGAGACAGGACGATAGTTAGAAAGACAGGTAGGGTCAAGCTTTCTGTTTTTGAGTAATGGTATAACTGTTGCATGTTTGAAATGTATGTGTTTGGGGGGTTGTTGGGGTTGGGTGGGTGGATAGTAGGGTTGTTGTATTTTAATGTTTATTGGGGGTAGAGAGAGTGGGTGAAGGGGGTACTTGGCCCAGATTGGGTGGTTAGGCTACTGGGTGGGTAACACCACTATGGTAATGAAGGGGATAACTCCTCCTGCAACTATCCTGGTAGGCCTAATCACCCACCCTGGGCCAAGTACCCCCATTCACCCATCTTCTCTACCCCAAATAAACCAGGTACTGTGGCATAACCCCTTCATTGCCATAGCGGCTACCCACTGGGGGGTGGAAGGGGAAAGATAGTGCAATGTTGATTTTTTTTTTACCAAACTATAAAAAAATGGGGAATTTTCTTAGTGAATACTGTTTTGATACATTTTTTTAGAGTGCAGTAAGAAAATGCAAACTTGATCGGCAATGCACTGAACTTATCGAAGTTTAGTGGATAGGCCCCCTTACTTTCTAAGCTGCTGTGTAACCTTCAATGATACACTACCTTCCCAGGCTTTATTTATACACCTGCTGTTTCATCTCTTACTCCTCAACTCCACCAATACCTGGGACCTCTTTTCTCCTATCTCCCTGCATCTCATTATTGCCTTTTCTGTTTGCTGTTTCCTCACTTTTTGTAAACCTTTCTGTTCTCTCCAACTTCCCCACTCACCTCCTATCCACATTTCGTCATCTCTCCTTTCCTCCACCTATGCCTGTGCCAGACACTGCACCACTATTTACACACCTTTTTTACCAACAACTTATATACCCCACAATAAAAAGCACCCCTACAAATCCACTTCTCACCTCCTCTCACTCTACTCCTCCATGCTCCTCGGGATATCTCTCCTAATCCTGGACCCAACCATATACACACCTGCTCTTGCCCACAACTCCCTGACACTTCTTTCCCTGCTAATGGTGTTGCATCTAATTTAACACCGATCAACCTTAAAACTCAACTCTCAAAAGAAGCATCCCAATAGCCTGCACTCATGCCTACTGTCCCACACCTACCAATAATTGTGGTGAAACACTGAAATCTACTGCATTTAGTCTCCCAACATACCACTTAGATTGTAAGCTCTCCCGGGCAGGAATTTCATTTACCATTGTCTGACTTTGCAGAGCTTATTGTATTATTATAATTCCCTGTACTGTATTGTCTTTGTAAAACGCTGAGTACACTGTCAGCGCTATAAAAAGATATGCATACATCCCCCTCTGTGATAGACTGAGCGGCCTGTCACTCACCCACGAAACACTGGGTGACGGTATTTTAATGGCATTGGAGATAGAAAGGAGAGGAGACAGATAAGATGAATAGGAGAGGAGGGAGTGTAGTCTGCAAAGAGAAGAGCAGACTGTAACGATCGTGCTCGCCACAAACCAGGACCGGACCGCTGGGCTGAGGTGGGGATGTGAAAACACCGACCTTAGACCACGAAGCCGGGTCTGGGTTGCGTAGTCCGTAGTCGTGGGTAGCCAGGTCAGGGTTGGAGAATGCAGGGTAATCCGTAGACAAGCCGGGGTCAGGGTAGGCGGCATAGGAGCAATGGTCACGAGCTAGGGTTGTCATCAGAAAATCTTCAGCGAAGCCACTTCAGTGTAGATAGCAGGAAACTGAGCGAAGCTGCTTCAGCGTAGAGGGACTTCTGGAAGGAGGGAACAGGAACATAGGAGAGAAGGCCACGGGAAAACAGGGGTGCAGACACGCCACAGGAAACACTAAGGATGACAGTGTAGCCGCTTCAGCGTGGCGAAGGTGATGTCTGCCAGGAACTGAGAGAGTAGCACCAGGGCTACTGAGCAGGAAGGCCTTAGGATGCAGGAGAAGTGCATCTGGGAGACAGTGTAGCCGCTTCATCGCTGAGAAGGTGGAGTCTGTCAGGAAGCAGGAGAAAGGGACCATGCACAAGAAGGCCAAGTCAGGCGAAACAGAGCTGCTTGTGGCAAACACAGTTACTGAGAAACCATTACAAAGTCTATGTTCATCGGCTTCCTGGGGGAAGGGCAGCAGCTAAATAGCACAGGAAGCCAATCAGGCCAGAGCTGCACAGGAGGCAGCAAGAAGCAGATAATACTTGATTGCGGGTTCAGGGAAGGTTTGTCTGGAAACTCAATAGCTCTGTAAGGATGAGTTCCAGCCAAACCCAGGAGCGGATTTCTTACACAGACTCAGTAAGGCAGGGAGTGCAAAGAGAGGAGAGAGTGCAAAGAGGGCATGGAAGGAGGAGTAGGAAGGACAGCAAGGAGGGGCACAGGGAAGCGGAGAGCAGGGTGCACATAGGCGAGGAGAGACAACAATATGAGTAGGAGGACACAGAGAGGAGGATACAGATGAGATGCGTGGGAGAGGAGGGAGTGTAGTGTGCACAGAGAAAGCAGACACAGTAAGGCCAAGCTCATGGTGGCTGCTCGGAAGCGTGCTTCCATGCGTGCCCCAGCGCAGCACACTCCTGCAGCACTGGTGATGCGTGTGCTAGCTGCAGGAGATGAGTCGCGCCGTTGTGGCTCCTGTGTGCTTCCTCCATTGCCAAGTCTTCACTATTACTAATATAGAGATATGTATATGTAGCCATGTATCCCCTTGCTACTAATCTGCCCTACCTAACACCTAAGCACTGGTAAAAGGGCTGCAGATCTAAATTTAGTGAGTTCTCCTTCCTCAGGGAAGAGAGAGAGAGATCCCTCCTGCAGGGGAGTGGGAACTACTACGCCATATTCCACCAGGGAGCATGGGAGTCAGGGATAGACCTTTGGGGCCTCAAGCCTTGGGGGTTGAGTCCAGGGACCAGAAGAAAGGCATTGTTGATGTGTACGGCTGTATTCAAAGACCAGTTGCTGCTGTTATACTCCTGCCTGTGACTGCAGTTTATCAGGGGGAGTGCAAGATAGTTTTCCTGCAGGAACTGCACCCAGCACTGATGGGGCCTGTTGGAAATGGAGGTGCTGCACCCAGAACGAGATGAGCTCTATATCCAAAATCCTGTCCTGTCTTCCCCACTACCATTGGCGGACACTCAGCAATCCTGTAAGCCTCACAGGTACATCACAGCGAGAGTACAGGTAACAGTGAAATCTCCCAGAGGGTGGGGGAACACCTGTTATATATTTATAAGGTATATTTAAATACTCGACCTGGATATTACAATCAGCCTCTGACACTGATACGCGAGCAATGATAGCTCTTTCCCACAATGTGGATTCAATATCTGCAGTGAATTTGGAAGGTTTTCTGATATACCTTGTAAAGTTTATGAGGACCACCCTTTGACCACCACAATCTAATGTAATTAATTGAAATAGCAACAACACTTGTTACATTTTGCATATTTAACTTTTTGTCATATCAGGGTAAAAAAGAACATACATTATTTTTTTTTATACTTTGTAGCAAAAACACAGAGTAGAGAGATTAAAAAAATAAAAATAATGTTTTAAAACCAGAGATGCTGCTTGTGATTAGTTTCCTGTTGTCCACTGCTTATAATACATTGTTTTGATATGACATTGACAGTCTGCACATACTGTATTGCAATTTGCAGGTACAATGGGTCTCTGCCCTGAACATTTTACAATCTAATGCTAGGTGTATGAAGCACAAGAAGATAAAATAGAGCAACTTGGGACAAGAAGTTTATTCTAACTGGATAATTGGCAAGGTAAGAGTTTTTGAAGCGTATTCTACAGTATATCCACCAAAGTGAATGATCAGGCTTTGTTCAGCTGACATTCAATAGTAGAAAGGCCGAGTGAGCACTCATAAATTGAAGAAAAAGTATCTTTACTGAGGTTACATATTCCTGGAGGAACAATAGCAATACTTTTTCTTCAATTTATGAGTGCCCACTCGGCCTTTTTATAATTGAATCTGTTCCAAATTCGGGATCTACTACAGGATTAGATCCTTAACAGTATATGGTGCATCAACTATTATCCGTTCCAGTACAGTCAGTACTAGGAGTGCAAGCTCTTACAAATCCTTCTGCACCTGAAATTCCCCATTGAAGCCAATGGGGAATTTAGTCCAAAAAACATCGCAAACTGGTATGGAATAAGCCCCTTCACCTCTAAGTTACCTCTCATTCTACTGTTTATTATGTACTAGCTGAGAGACCCGGCGCTGCCCGGGACCAAAACCTCCCGCTCCTTCCTCTCGCCACTCCCCCCACCCCTCCCCCCCGTTCCCCTCGTCTCTCTCCGCCTCCTCCCACCCATGTGCAGCTGTAGTTCCGCCCCCCTCTGCGCAGGTCCGGTCCTCCCCCCCCTCCTTGCGCTGCTCCGGTTTTCCCCCTTCCCCCCCGCGCAGCACACAGTGCCACACACACAAACCCAGTGAGAGACACACACAGTATCAGACACATACACAAACACAGTGTCAAACACATACACAAACACAGTGTCAGACACATACACAAACACAGTGTCAGACACATAAACACACACAGTGTCAGACACATACACACACAGTGTCAGACACATACACACACAGTGTCAGACACATACACACACACTGTGTCAGACACATACACACAGTGTCAGACATATAAACACACACACAGTGTCATACATACACAGTGTCACACATACACAGTGTCACAAACACACACACACACAGTATCACACACACACACACACACACACACACTGTCACACAGTGTCACACACACACACACCGACTGCAGTGAGGACCCGCCCGTTCCCCCACCGGTGGACACCAGCCACCTCCGTCCAGTCTCCGCGCTCCCACCGGTCCAGAAGGCGCCACTCTCCTGTGCGGGCACTCTGACCGGTGGGGGCGGAGCATGCAGCGCAGGCCGCCGAGTGCACGGCAACCCGGAGCGGGCGCGAACCGGCGTCGGGAGGAGGCTGAAGTGCCTGATGAGCGGGAGCAGTCGCAGGCTGGAGCTGCAGCGTGTGTGCACTACCAGGCTGGAGCCGCAGCAACACGCATGTGACAGGGGGGCACCGGGGAAAGGGGTGGGGGGCAGGGTCCGGGGTGGACCGACACAGGGGGCAGTAGGGGGGGGTGACACCCGGGGGGCATGGGGGTGCGCGGCATACATGACATACACACACAAACATTATTTCAGACTTATAGATATAGATTTAAATGTTTCTATCGTATATGATTAGTTAAAAAGGTAGTGAGCGAGGACTTCAATAAAACCTTCCTCCATTTGTTCTCTTTTCTTTTACAAATGACTGAATAATCTTGGAGCTGTGTGGGCCATTTCATCTCCAAAAATCCACACTTCTTTAGCACCAACGTAAAGTAATAGGCAAAAAAATGGTGTACAGCACGCAGCAGAGAGCAAGGGTCAATAGAATGAAAAAAACTGATTTTATTAGAACAAACAATAAAAACACGGAGGTCTTTATAACGGAAGTAAATACTGATTACTGAGCATTTTAAACCTTTCATTTGTATCAAGTTTTGCAAGCTCTGCACACAGACAGTGTCTCTTGTTGTTAAATTGTGGCAATTTCCAGAAAATAAAACTTAACATAAGTAGCAGTTCAATTTACTCGACTTGATAATGTTTGGTTTCAAGTCTACAGATTTTGTTTTTGAAGAGACCTGTTAAGTTTTAAAAACTCTGCAATTCACTGTAATATGATATATGAAAAATTCTTATGTTGACTCCATAAAAGGCTTGACAATGATATAAGAGCATCAATTTTGGTAATTTCTTTGTGTCAGATGAATTCAGATTTAGGTGCTGACTTCTGATAATTTTTTTGTAGCATTACAGTGCAGTGCAGAGGCGGCAAACAAGCTCAAAGCTGATTAGTTGATAAGGACACAATAACTACCCTGAAGTGGGTTTGTATTACTTCCACAATCCAGGTTTGATTGTACAAGACTAGATCTAGCAGGGTAAAGATATTGGATAGCTAAAACAGTAACACATTTGGGTGGAGATGTATCCAATGTCAAGAGTGTATTATTCTGCATGTGTTTACATTTCATGTAAGAGTTTTTTAAATCTGAAGCCTATTGTTGGCCAAAAATGTTTCCGACGGTACAGACTGCAAATCTTCATGACACAAATATAAAATGTAAACTCCCCCTTACGTCCTCTAATTCACAAACTAATGTACATGGAGCAAAAACCTTAATACATTGACACAAAGATATAAAAATGACATAATTTGCTCCTTCATACATTCCACCCCTTGTGTGATAATTTGCATGTTCAATTGCAGAATCTAATTATTTGCCGTTGAAACACTATAATATTTAGAAACTGAGTGAGTTGTGTCGCTTCTGTCTTTTTAACAGTTAATGTTTGAGATATTTAACTATGAAGGAAACTTCCAAATCGTGTGCTTGATATTGCATGTCATATTTCTTTCCTTTTTCTTTTTCAGGTTAAATCACTATGGACTTCCCACGTGATTCATTTGGTAGGGGACTGTGCAACGGATTTCCTTTTTCTCAAAAGAAAACCCTCTCTCTTGTGTCTGAAGGTCATGGGCAGAAAATATTAAACGTACTGCAGAATTTCAGAGATCAAAAAATATTCTTTGACTTTAACATAATTGTGAAAGAGGAATTAATGCCTGGCCATCGTTGTGTACTCGCAGCTAGTAGTGACTTTTTCAGGTACGTCCCTGTTGCACTGATGGGTTAACATTATTTATTTTTTATTATTCTATTTAAATAACCGCCTGTATTGTGACCATGTTTTATCATCAGCCAAGTCATCATTCTTATAGTTGTCACTTTTATAACTTGTAGATACTGTATGTAGAGCAGGGGTAGCCAACCCCAGTCCTCAGGAGCTACCAACATGTCAGGTTTTCAATATATCCTTGCTTCAGAACAAGTGGCTCAGTCAGTGGCTTTGTCAAAGACCTGTACTGAAGCAGGTGTATGCTAAAAACCAGACCTGTTAGTAACTCTTGAAGACTGGAGCTGGCTACCCCTGATGTAGAGTATCTCATTCTGCAAATAGGAACGCCACATTTAAGGTATTTACATGGCTTATTTATTATTTTCTTCATATTCTGTAGCACCATACAAAGGGTCATATAGGACAGACAAATCAAAATAAATTGACTACATACAATAAAGGGGGGAAAAAACACTGGATGTAAATATATTTCTAAAGACATTGGAGAAAGACTAATCTATTGAGAGCAAAGGTTTCTATAAAAAATTGCAAACACCCACAATGTGGTGGCAAACACCCACAATGCTGTTTTTCATTGCTACACTGTAAGTAGCTATCCACTTTTGCGTAAATACACCCTTTTTATTGGTGCTTCACCATATGTGGTTCTCTTTTGTTATTCACAGGACTACACTTCATTGGGACTCATCCATACTATCAAGGACTTTTCAGATAGTTGATATACATATACCTTTATATTAGTGTTAAACCTTCTGTTGCGCCTTCTGTCTAACTTGTTCTTTCCTTCTATATACTCGGATCTTTGTGTGAGGTCTAAGACAGTGTGGCAGCACTCAAGGTTTATATACTATATTGCCCTATCGGCGCACCAATATTTCCATTTCTATATAAATATAAAACGGAAATAGCCGTGTTAGTCCAGTTGCGACAGTGCAGAATAAATGAGTTCTTCAGTATTAGGTAATACCTTTTTTATTTGGACTAACAAATGATGTCGTAGGACAAGCTTTCGAGAGGTCTCCTCTCTTCCTCAGGTTAGCAATACTGGTTTACAAAGGAATCTATGGCTAAAACAGAGGTATGGAAAGCAGTAAAAAACAGAGATTTAGATAGAGTGGGGTGACAAAGGGATATTTTGAAGAAATTGGGTGATAAAAGGGTGACAAGTAACAGCATGGAGGGGGAAGGGGATGCTGTGGGGGGAGGGGGGGGCGAGGGGGAAGTTGTTGATAAGAACATTGGCAGAGAGGCAGGCAGGATAATTACAAACAATTGTGATAGTGAGTGAAAAACCCCATATCCGCATTAAGTCCTCTTGTTTTGGTGTCAAAGAGTCTTATCATTCTGAGTTTAAATATTTTCCGTTCTTGGGTACGTTTAAACATTGCATTGAGGATTTTAAAATCATTTATGGAATGATCTGGTTGTGAGAAATTATGTCCCACAGGTGAGCAGTATCTTCCTTTTTTTGTGGTGGAGTATAGAGTGTCTGTGCATATTCATTCTGCCTTGAAGTTTTGGGCTGGTTTCCCCAATGTAGCATCCTTGGTCACATTTAATCATATACACCACATTCCTGGATGTGCAGCAGTATGATCCTTTATCATTGAGTGTTCCATGGTTGTGACTGGCTGTGGGATCTTGGCATATATGTTTGCAGCATGGCATATATATTTTGCATTTTTATGCTCTACCTACACCACCCAAGTATGTTTTCATATGCATATATATCTTTTGATTTACAGAGCCATGTTTGAAGTAAACATGAAAGAAAGAGATGGTGGAAGTGTTACCATTAGCAATTTATCACCAAATGCTGTGAAAGCATTTCTTGATTATGCCTACACTGGAAAAGCAGAGATAACAGATGACAATGTGGATATGCTCTTTCAAATGTCATCATTTCTTCAAGTCCCACTGCTTTCTAAAGCATGCAGTGATTTTCTAATAAAAACTATTGATATAAATAATTGTTTGCAGTTGTTGTCAATATCAGAAAGTTATGGTTCAACTAGTTTATTTGCTCGGGCCCTGGAATTTGCTTTGCAACACTTTTCACTGCTAATGCAATCAACAGATTTCGTAGAATTGAATATTGGGGTACTGGAAAAATGCTTGCCATCTGATCAGCTAAACGTTCCTGAAGAAGAATCTGTTTTGACAGCTGTTCTTTCCTGGACTAAACATAGTTTGGACACGAGAGAGAGGTTTCTGCCTCACCTTCTAAGTAAAGTTAGATTACATCAGTTATCTCATTCCACATTGCTGGATGTTCTACAATCTGAGGACTCATTATTGAAAAGCACAAACTGCTTGTCGCCAATCAATTCTGCAATAAAATGTGTTGAACATGCTGCTGGGTTATTTCCAGATGCTCGCCTTTCTACAACCGAGAAATACATATTTGTTCACAAAACTGCAAAAGATGGGGAGACTCAATATACATTTTGCTACAATATAAAAACTGATAAATGGTTGGAGCTTCCACAAATACATATCATTGATCTACCAGGTTCAAGCTTATCCAGCTATGGAGAAAAGATATTTCTAACTGGGGGATGTAAAGGCAACTGCTGCAGAGCAGTAAGATTTCATGTTGTTGAGCCATATCACGATGCCACTGATCAAACCTGGTGCTACTGTCCAGCTAGCAACAATTCCTCTTTAGTCCCTTCAATGAAGAAGCCAAGAACCATGCATACATCTGTCATGGCCCTCAACCAATTGTTTGTAATAGGTGGAAAGACTAAAGGAGCACAAGACATCAGAAGTCTTCTAGATGTGGAATCTTATAATCCTCTTAATAAAGAATGGAAATCGTTGAGCCCATTGCCAAAAGGAATTTACTACCCAGAAGCAAGTGCATGTAAAACTGTAATTTATGTACTTGGATCAGAAGTAGAGATTACTGATTCTTTTAACCCCTCTCTTGATTGTTTCTTTAAGTATAACGCTGAGACAGATCAATGGTCTGAACTTGTTGCAGAGTTTGGACAATTTTTTCATGCAACCTTAATCAAAGCCGTACCAGTAAACAATACTTTGTACATTTGTGATCTTTCCACATACAAAGTTTATAGTTTTTGTCCAGACACTTGTGTCTGGAAAGGGGAAGGGTCTTTTGAGTGTGCTGGTTTTAATGCAGGAGCAGTTGGAATTGAGGATAAAATTTATATACTAGGAGGTGATTATGCTCCAGATGAAATTACTGATGAAGTGCAAGTCTACCATAGCAACAGATCTGAGTGGGAGGAAGTCTCTCCAATGCCACGGGCATTAACAGAATTTTATTGTGAAGTAATTCAGTTCAATAAGTACAGGGATCCATGGGGTATAAGTCATCTGTAATAGTGCAGTAGTCACATGTTCAATGGAAGACAAACATAACATTTAACATTATCTCAATATTCTTTCTCCTTTAGAATGGCTTAGCACTAATTATCTTTCTATAAAGAAGGGTTATTTAAGGTTATATGCTTATGCTGTATTATATGCTGTTGAAGAAACATAGCTTGCGTATTATATATTTTAAATGGTACTACTGTACATCTAAAAGAATCTCTTGATTTGATTTTACTGCATGTATCTAAAGACTGGCACAAACATTGTAATTGCAATTGTGAATATAACCATGCACCAGTTTTTAAATGAGTGCAATAGGTAGGGTGAAGAAAAACAAATAACTATATATCTGTTTTTATTGAAAATAAATATAAGGTTACTAAAATTTCATAGAAGAAGGCAAAATAAATGATGTTTAAAATTACACCATGGACATTAAAATCTCAATGACATTTTTTTTCTCTCCAGGCAGTAGCAGGCTAAAACAAGTCTGAGTAAACGTAAGCCTGCATTTGCTTTAAAAATGAAAGAAATATGCAGTAAAGGAGCAGTCCGATATAAGCATTTATGTCTGTGCAGCTGTTTTAAAGCACAGTGTTTGTGCTGTTAAATTGTTGCTAAGAGAAAGTGAGGCATCTTCATCCAGCGTCCATTGATATCAAAGCATAAAGGATTTTGAAACTGTTTTGCATCTTTGTGTCATTTGTCAATTCATGAATGTCACTTGGACGTGACACCTTTTTTGTCAGCATCAAATAACTCATCCAATTAATTCTAAGATGATGTTACCATCCCTGGCTTATCAGTCAGTCAGGTACAAGAAATGTGGCTAACAAACTGGCTCCCATAAAGCTGCACACATGTGGCATTGAGTGACTTTATTTCTCATATTTGCTTAGTGGTTTTATTTTTGTAATTAAAAAAAAAGGAATCATTTGAATTCAATATCGAGTGTTTGCACAGGAAACTAGTGGCAAGTATCTCCAGAACCACAGTACTTCCATTAGCTAATTTCAGTGAACCGAAGAGGGGTACAAGTTGTGGATCAAATTTCCCAGATCCTTACTTCTTGAACAACAACTTTTTTGGGGTTAGATATGCATTAGAAATTATTTGTATTTTTTTTGAGCTTGGTTATAGTTTTGTTCCAGTAATACCTGTATGTCAGGCTCGTGATTGTTGTGTAAGAATTATGGCATAGCATATTGATTCCTGTGTGATAGACAGTGGGCGTTTTCTACTTCCAAGTTGAACCCTTTTTGGATTCCCCCAAATGTAGTCAATACATCATGGGGTCGGTCACTCCAGTGACCCAGTGATGTAGTGGCTATTACTAGAGATGAGCGAATCTGCCAAAATTAATTTCCCGGATTTTCTCGCAATTACCCCAACAAAATCCGTTTCGCTGTGTAAAATCTGCAAACGGATTTGGTCGGTTTTAATCCGCGCGGATTTATTAAAAACCGCCATTGGATACAACCGTGGATGGATTTGTAGAATCCAATCCGCGGATTCAGCAATCCATTGTCGGATTCTTAAGAATCCACCAACGGGTTGCTGAATCCGCGGATTGGATTCTACAAATCCGTCCACAGAATGCGGAATCCGCGGAGTGTATTGGTAATAATAATTAAAAATCCGCAAAACATGAATCGCCCTTTTTGACATTGATCAACTGAAATCCACGGACCAAAGAAACCGGCCGATCCTCTGCGGATCCAAATTCGCTCAAAAAATGTGACCCTCTCTAGCTATGATAGGCTCTTTAGAGTGCTCCTTTTCTAAGGAAGATTGTGTCGGGAGCGCAGGACGTGCAGGGAAACGAGGTGGTTACATTATCGTCATGCACCAGAGGAGCTATGAAAATTACATTTTTTAACAAACTTGAGGGTAATTTGAGCCAAATTTCAAGAAAGGCTCATTCTTTTTTTTGTTTCATTTATTTTTCTTTAATTTGTTATGTTTCTTGGGAGGAGTTATGTTTTCAGTGTTTTAAAAAAAAAAAAAAAAATTTAAATCGTCAAATTATTTGAAAGACCTGTTTATTTTTTTGCAAAAGGATTTGACCAGAATTAGAAAAAAAAAGTTTAATTTTTCTCATTCACTTAAAAAAATTTTTTTTTATTTGTTTACAACCAAGACTTCTTTAAAAAAAAAAAAAAAACACCAATGGAAATGCCATAATTTCACATACATACACAAACATAGTTACACACGTATATCATATATTCCAATCTCTATATGTGGTATGGAGATTCTGGCCCCGCCTCCAGAGTGACAATGGCTCCACCGTATTTAAGAATTTTCCTGCAGCAATGCCTTTCTAGTCCCCCCCACCCCCCTCCCACGTCTTCAGACCTGCCTAGAACCTTAAGAGAGAAATGCTGAGGGGTAGATTTACTGTTTTTTCTTCAGTTCATGCCCAGTCCCGCTGCTGGTGAGGAGGATATGAGTCTCCCTCCAAAAATGGGTGGGTTGACATATAAGCCAAAAACAAAAAGCGCAAGCTCCATCGTGTAAAAACGTATAACAATATTTAATCAAGACCAAGGATAAAATAGGTACACTCACAAATGTACAGTGGCAGAGCGTAGTATTGAGAATAAATCTCAGTCATCAGGCAGATGAATATAGACCGATGTTAATTGGGGTCGGTACCTTGTGGTGATCAGCCGGTTCAGTGGACTCCAAAGGTTTCTTGCAGGCATCCTGTCTATTTTCATCTGGCTTGTGACTGAGATTTATTCTTAATTATGCACTTTGACACTTTACTTTTGTGAGTGTACCTATTTTATCCTTCGTCTTGATTAAATATTGTTATACGTTTTTACACTTTGTAGAGTCCGCTTTTCTTTTTTGTCTTTTAGATTGTCGTTGCTGGAATTGGGTTATCCTGTGAAAAACTGCCTTGAGTCCCCTATAAAGAGAAAAAATGCAGAGACCCGGAATAGTGTAATAAAGTTTACAAAAGATAAAATAGCACAATGTAACAGTAATGCCGTTTGCAGGAATCAAGATCTTTAATGCATATGTCACCAGAAACATGGCTCCGGTGCTGATCCAAGACCCTCCTCTGTCTGTTCGTGCAGGCATGTCTGTCTGTGATGTTGCAGAGTATGGAGGGGGGGCTGATAAGGTAGTCCCGTGGGAGGAAGGACGCTGCTCTTGGAATACACTCCATGCTTCCCTTGCACGCAGGAGAGCTCTGTGTATCTCTCATTGATAAACGACTCTCTGTCTTAGATCTGTGGGGGAGGTGATCCGTCCCTCTGTGTTGGATCGTCATATCAGGAGAACTCTGGCCAGTATGGAAACTGCCTCCGCTCTGTCGCCCCGTTGAAAGAGAAACACTCAATCCCAGGGCACAGGTGCAGTCAGATTGTGTGAAACTAAAAGTCCCACAATGCCCTACGCATTTCGTGGAGCTGGTCCACTTCCTCAGGGGTGTTTCCCACAATCTGACTGCACCTGCATTGTTTATCCGTGAGAGGGATACACAGAGCTCTCCTCTGCAAGCGACGCTTGGAGTGAATTCCAAGAGCTGTGTCTTTCCTTCCGAGGGACTACCTGAGCAGCTCCCCCACAATTCTCTGCAACATCGCAGACAGACATGCCTGTACACATGGACCGCGGAGGGTTTTGGATCAGCGCTGGAGCCATAGGTTTCTGGTGATATATGCGTTAAAGATCTTGATTCCTGTAAGGGCATTACTGTTTTATTGTGCTATTTTATCTTCAGTAAACCTTATTATACTATTGCGTGTCCCTCCGCCTTTCTCTTTTATTCTTTCTATTCTTTTATGTACAGGTACAGTAACAAACAACCTGAGATCAGCTTACGGGACGTTTACCCATGGAAGTATTCTTCAAGAGCCAGAAGGCTTTTGGAATTTATATCCTTTAGTGACTTTTCTTTTTTGGATTTTCACGACACCTGTATTTTATACTTGTAGCCCCCCTGCTATATTTCTCTGACCTAGTATTGTAAGTCTTGGTAATAGCAGGCAGTGCTAGTGTTAATCCCCTCTCCTATGGCCTAGCATGTGAGTTGGACTCCTTAAAGTTACAAAGTTGCAGTTTTCAGGCAGTTGCCTGAAGACAGTTGGAGTCACATGCCTGGGGAGTGGGCTTGCTGTAGTAGGACCTGCCCAGTTAATGGGGCAGATGAGGTAGCCACAAACCTGGTATAAAAAGGGACTTCCATGTTGTATTGTATTGTATTGTATGTCTTTATTTATATAGCGCCATTAGTGTACATAGCGCTTCACAGTAGTAATACATGTGGTAATCAAATAAATAACAGATAATATAAATAACAGATCATGGGAATAAGTGCTTTAGACATAAAAGTAACATTTCGGAAGAGGAGTCCCTGCCCCGAGGAGCTTACAGTCTAATTGGTAGGTAGGGAGAACGTACAGAGACAGTAGGAGGGAGTTCTGGTAAGTGCGTCTGCAGGGGGCCAAGCTTTATATATCATGTGTTCAGAATGTTCACAGTGCTATTCGTATGCTTCTTTAAGCAAGTGTGTCTTAAGGTGGGTCTTAAAGGTGGATAGAGAGGGTGCTAGTCGGGTACTGAGGGGAAGGGCATTCCAGAGGTGTGGGGCAGTCAGTGAAAAAGGTTTAAGGCGGGAGAGGGCTTTAGATACAAAGGGGGTAGAAAGAAGACATCCTTGAGAAGAACGCAAGAGTCTGGATGGTGCATACCGAGAAATTAGGGATGAGATGTAAGGAGGGGCAGAAGAATGTAAAGCTTTAAAAGTGAGGAGAAGAATGGAGTGTGAGATGCGGGATTTGATCGGAAGCCAGGAGAGGGATTTCATGAGGGGAGATGCTGAGACAGATCTAGGAAAGAGTAGAGTGATTCTGGCAGCAGCATTTAGGATAGATTGTAGGGGAGACAGGTGAGAGGCAGGAAGGCCGGACAGCAGGAGGTTACAGTAATCAAGACGGGAGAGAATGAGGGCCTGAGTCAGAGTTTTAGCAGTCGAACAACAGAGGAAAGGGCGTATCTTAGTTATATTGAGGAGGAAAAAGCGACAAGTTTTAGAAATGTTTTGAATGTGAGGGGCGAATGTGAGAGAGGAGTCGAACGTGACCCCTAGGCAGCGTGCTTGGGCTACTGGGTGAATGATTGTAGTTCCAACAGTAATGTGGAAGGAGGTAGTAGGGCCAGGTTTGGGAGGAAGTATGAGGAGCTCTGTTTTAGCCATGTTGAGTTTAAGGCGTCGGAGGGCCATCCA
This sequence comes from Ascaphus truei, assembly GCF_040206685.1. Classification (NCBI taxonomy): domain Eukaryota; kingdom Metazoa; phylum Chordata; class Amphibia; order Anura; family Ascaphidae; genus Ascaphus; species Ascaphus truei. Next base: position 384,218,259 of record NC_134485.1, read on the forward strand.
GGATGATATAGCAGAGAGACAAATGTTAATTAGTTCTGTTCTGCCTTGACCCTTAGGGGTAAGGATCTGTTCCAGTTATGTTCCAGTTCTGTGCTAGCTATTGTTTGGGATGAGGAATATGCTCTGACCATCTGGGGGCCTCAAGCTCCTGGAATGTATGGTAATAGGAAGGCAGTCCACACTAGGGGTCCTGTGAGCTAGGCTCTGACCCTAGTCCCAATGCAAGCTGCGAGGTGGCATCTACTCTGGGTTAAGTAGGGTCCAGAATGGGGTACCTCTCTTGCATGAGAAGGGCTATGGAAGGACTTTATGATCTATGTTGTGAGAACCTCAATAAACCCTGTTGCTGGCACTCCAGAGTGATTCATTTGTTCTATGGAAGTGCCTGTGGTGATGAATCCCTGCCTAAGGCAGAGCCCTACAGGTGGAGGTGCACAAGGAATCCTGGACGCTAAGCTCCCCTACATCACGGAGACTCAGCCTCCTGGGAACCAACAGGTGAGTACCACAGCACCATATCACCTAATTACCAGCAAATCTCCCTTGGAGGTGGGGGGGGGGGGGGGGAGGGAACTGGACACCTTTAAGGTGTCTCTATTATGCTTATGTACCTGTACTGCTGAGATCACATATTTACCTGAACACTTTACACATTTTGTTTTTTTATATATTATTATGAGCAAATGCATCTTTTCCCCTTGCAGCTCTAGTTAAAATGGCCGCACTGCATCAATTGATGCAGAGTTTCCATGGCAATGGGATGCGGTGACATCATGATGTCATCGCGTAACGTGGTTCCGCGTGATGTCACAACGTCACGTAGCGTCTCATTGCCATGGCAACGCGGCGTCATTTGACGCAGCGTGGCCATTTTAACTGGAGCTGGAGGTGGAAAAGATGAATTTGCAGAAGATGGAGAAGACCGGGAGACGCCGCCGCAGGTAAGCAGTCGACAATGGCAAAAATGCATTCGTCCGTGGCGATTGGGCGAGTGCATCTGTCGACCCTTGCTTATGAGAATAATGTCACTGCACCGCACCATTTGTTTATTATATATTTTCTTCTTTTTGGTATACTCACATAGAGCACTGAAATATTCTTTACATTTGAGTCTCCTATGAATGTTTATTTGCTTATAAATTTTTTGATATTTTTTATTATTCATTTTTTTCTATCAAGGACATTGGTGCATTGCGTACAGTTGGGCGTATATCCTTTTTGTTCTTTTGTGGACAGTTGGACTTCTACCCCTTTTGTTAGATTTACCTGGCAAGTTTTATACACATTTTTTGTATTACACTTATTGTACACTTAGTGCAATACGATCAGTATGGTATCCATATTAGAGGTGGATGAAAAAACAAGTGACACCGCGGTCACGGCTCCTCCAGGGACCCCCTGCTTCCCGAGATACAGGCACCTTTATGGGGTGCCGGTATCTCCTATGCAAGGAAATGTCCCGGTCACGTGACGCAGGACATTTCAATGCAGAGGGATACCGGCACCCCATAAAAGTGCCTGTATCTCGGGAAGCAGGGGGTCCCTGGACATAAATCCAACGCGGTTCAGCTCTGGAGACCCCCTGCACATCTACACTATGAAAGAAATGTATATTAATGTAACGGGTATTCCCTTCTAGCCTGGCCCACCCAATCTCATATTGGCCCGTGTGGTCTAACTAGCCCCCATTACATGGTCGTGTCTGGTGGTGCACCTGTAGGTAACAGGACTCCTGAGTCTCCCGCATGACGGTATTAGGGGATTGTCACTTCAGACAGGCATCTGAGGTAGTGGGTGCGAGTCCTACTATATCATGTGCAGGTCCTCCACCTCATCAGGATCTATGCGTCCGCAGGGAGATGGTCCTGATGAGGAACTCCTTCTTGGTGGTGACTTCCACTGGAGAGTAATTTCACACTCACACAGTGGGGTTGTCTTTGAACAGGGCATCTTTATTGTTGATGTAGCAAACTGCCCCCTTGCAGCGATCAGCTCAGCCGCACATCTCGTTGTACTGTCCCTTGAAAAGGTACACCCTCCCAATGGAGTGGGATCCCCTCTCCCCGCAGGGAGATCACCCCTGTGCCAGGTCCCTGGACACAGTGTGGCCTTATCAGGCTTGACGCTACTTTATGTAGAAATGGGCCACTAGTTACTGCACTAGTGGGCCCTTCATCTCCCAAGTCTCAACACAGACTCCTTCCGTTAACTCTCTCTCTCAACCCACACTAACTTTGGGCAGTGCTGTGCCTTATATACTTCAGGAACTGTCACAACTCTGATGTCACTAACTGTGGAGCATGTAGCCACTCCCATCCATACATAGGGCACCTCACCAGGGTGGGAGGGCAAACCTCCATGATTACTGCTGGCATCCCTGTAACTTACCAGGTTTACTGCCAGCAGGAGAGACAACTGCAGACCATTTTACATGCGTGGCAACAATCTCCCCCTGGTGAATCCCCACTCTCCCGGCTGGGACCTAAATTTGGTGTACCCTTTTCCAGGAAGCACTGTAAAATGGAACACATAATTAATCAAAACAACATTACTGTTTTCATAATTATTAACAGTGTAGCGCTCACTGACCAGCAGGGGGCTCTTATCGTAGAAACAGACCTCACTATTCTGTCTACCTAATAATAGTGCCGAGGATCTGGTTTCTCCTGCTCCCTACCTGCCATGTCAGTTACAGTGACACTGTATTCTCTGGGCAAGCCACTCTCAGGTCTATATACAGCCTTGTGCATGTATATACTGCGCCCGATGCTCCATACTCGCATTAGCTGGGAGATCCTCTCTTCTGCTCTGCGACCAGTAATTGCACCCCCTTTATTCACCATATACATTTCTATGGTTTCTTTTAGCCACCCATCCCTATGATCCTCTATCTCCGGCATGAGGGGTTCGGGGACATAGGGGTACTCTAACCCATATGAGTTTTTGTACTTGGCTACAATGGCCCTTTCTGCTCGGCTGGCCCGGATCAATTTGGTGTTACCCGCTCTCCCTGGCAGCACCCATGACAGGGGTTTATCCGGTTCTGCCGGATCCTCTAGTTTACTGGGACCAATGGATCTATTAGCCCTCTACTAATATCGTACCACCGGTCCAGCATCACTTTCAAATGAGCCTCCTCAGTGAATTCTCCCTTGGCCCACCAATAGTCCACCACCCCATCTCGTTCCAAGATGAACCGGGTTCTATCTAGCCAGGCTTGTATCCCTCAAATAAGGGGGCCCACCACCGGGTCTCCTTAACCTCCTCTGGAGCTGACTCCACGGACTCTCCCTCTTCTAGCTCCCCCCAGGAGGACACTCCGGATGTCCCGGTGGACCGGGACTGAGATCCTACCCTCTTGGGTCTACTCTCTAGTGTGATACTAACAATACTTAGGCCGTCACTAGACGCGTACACTTGTCGAGAATACCTCCCACCCACCGAACCATCATCAGATGTGCCACAGTCCAAGCCCCCTCCAGTCCGTTCATCGGAAGTGACCCGGGAATCCCCTGACATCCCTAAGCTTGATGAGGAACCAAAGAAAAAGGTGGTTGGGACCGGGGCTTTAACTAGGGCCTTGGGTCTAGCTAGGGCCGGGGATTGGGCATAGGGCCGGACAGTTGGTATCCGCGGGGCTACGACCCGCTCTTCACCGCTACCTGGTCCGGTGCCACCGCATGGGCTCTCCGCTTCTCCGGTCTCACTGCTCTTCACCTTCCGCATCGATCGCCCGCTCCTCTTCGACTTAGGCGATCGGTTGACACTGCTCGATCGAGGAGGCGCCGTCATCTCCCAATCGGTTCTGCTCTGCCCGCCGGAAGTGACATCCTGACACGCACGTGTCTCGCCGCCATCTTGGGTTGGGTCCCCAAGCGAGACCTCTTCCTCCACCACGTCATCCGGCAACACCTTCTTCCGCTGTGGCACCGCTTGGGCCTGGCACCGTCCCTCCTCCGCCGTCGCCACCCTCGGAGCCTGGTAAAAGCAGGGACTTTGCTTACCGCTCCGTGGTGTCGGGGTGGATGTGCCGCCATCGGAACCGCTGGTCACCACGGCCGTGGGACTTCGCCGCTCGGGTTGCCGCTGTATAGGCGATACTCTGCTCCTCTCATTTCCGACACAGGTGAGTGGCACTCGCTGGAGCGTACTGCTGCTGTGGTTCACCGGCGGTCGGGTCGTCACCGCGGAAGGACTTTCAGTTTCCTCGTCCGAGGACTCCAACTTTGCGTTAGGGCGAGGCATTCCACTCGGTGATCGAAGGTGATCCCCCCTTTTATCACCGCGTCGGTGATTGTCTTTCTCAGCCGGCTCAGCTTTGATAGCCGGGCCCGATCCCCTTTCTCCGGGATCCGCATGTTCCCTCCAGAGCGCACCGGGGAGTTCCGCCGATATCATGGCTATATCTCCCGCGGCCTCTACTGCCTGGACCGGCACGAATGTCGGCATTGGCCACAGGTACTGCAGGCCACACTGTGCGCATTGCGCTGTACAGCTCACAGCACCGCCCGGCAGGCGACACTGCAGGCATAGGCACGCCACTGTCTCTGCACCCGCCACTCGCAGTATCAGGAAGCCTCCTGGAGCCGAGTAGGGATGGGTAGATATCAGTGACCCTTCTTCCGATTTGCAGGCCATAGTCACTAGAGGAGGCACTCTCACTAGTGGTCGGTTCTGCTCGCTGGCTCCTTGCAACTGAAGTGCAGGGGCTGGTTTGCCAACCCCTCCTCCAGCTTTCTCCATCCTCATCCGCCAAAACTGGAAACCACTCCCCCGGGTTGAGATTAGGGGGAGGTCCCGTAAATCTGTCAGGTGACCCAGCACCGGGGCTGAGTTAGTCATAGTCCATGGGGACGCGGCTCCAACATTCGCGCCATACTCCCCATCAGGGTGGGGTTTTCCTGTTGGCGCCACTCCTGGCCAACTCTCTGCAAGTTGAGCATTTGCAACATTTTCTGCAACTGGCCCACGCGGTCTCCCAGGGAAGCGGGAACCGCCATTTTGGTTAGCAATGTCACTCTTGTTATCGGATGAGGTAGCTTTTAACTGTTTGTACGTCGAATGACAATCCAGTCCATTATGTTCCTCATATCTCACAACAATGTCCTCTTCACTGTCCTCAGGGTTACTACCCCAACGGCTTAAGCAGGACCAACACGGCGCTGCCACAGCTTTCACGCCACTCAGGCGTTACTCAAGTCTCTTCTGTAGCTTGCTCTTCACCCGCACACATGCCATGTGCGCTCTCTCCTTCGGCCTCCGTCCGCCATCTTGGACCTTCCGCACCGCGCAGATCCTCAATTCTTGCGGTCGCCATTTGGCCACTATATATTCGGTTATTATACATGGAGCTCCTCTCTGCGGGGCAGCTGCCACACCGATACAATAAAAATGCCTTGTGCACCACCTTGTGTACCTAATGTAGATCTGACTCGTGTTTGCACTACCTCAGGCTAGGCTCACTCGCTCTGTGTCTGCTGTATCTCCTTCCTCCCAGTCTGTGCTCCCTTCGGTAAGTGGCCTGGAATGGACTAGAGTACTCTGGCTCTTCCATACAGTACTTTGGGCGTCTACCTACTGTTGGCTAGTCTAGCGCAGACCCTCTCCAGGATTCCTGCCCTAAGTTACCAGTTTATCCCTTTAGGCGTCCTACCACTAGCACTACCTCAAGGTGACTAGGACAGCTATAGCCCAGCTCCAGCCCCACTAACTCCTTGCAGGATCCCAGGTCGTCTGTGCGGTCTGTAGCTCCAGCAGCTCCCCTGACTACCCCTGGCTCCATCCCACGCAGCACAAAGTGGCAGCAGACACTCTCCCTGTTTCCCAGTGTGCCTAGCAAAAGCCTGTCCTGTTGACAGGTATCTCAGCAGCGCCTCCAACTGTAACAGGTATTCCTTTGTAGCCTGACCCACCCAATCTCATATTGCCCTGTGTGGTCTAACCAGCCCCCATTACATGGTCGTGTCTGGTGGTGCACCTGTAGGTAACAGGACTCCTGAGTCTCCCGCATGATAGTATTAGGGGATTGTCACTCCAGACAGGCATCTGAGGTAGTGGGTGCGAGTCCTACCTATATCATGTGCAGCGCCTCCACCTCATCAGGATCTATGCGTCCGCAGGGAGATGGTCCTGATGAGGAACTCCTTCTTGGTGGTGACTTCCACTGGAGAGTAATTTCACACTCACACAGTGGGGTTGTCTTTGAACAGGGCATCTTTATTGTTGATGTAGCAAACTGCCCCCCTGCAGCGATCAGCTCAGCTGCACATCTCGCCGTACTGTCCCTTGAAAAGGTACGCCCCCCAATGGAGTGGGATCCCCTCTCCCCGCAGGGAGATCACCCCTGTGCCAAGTCCCTGGACACAGTGTGGCCTTATCAGGCTTGACGCTACTTTATGTAGAAATGGGCCACTAGTTACTGCACTAGTGGGCCCTTCATCTCCCAAGTCTCAACACAGACTCCTTCCGTTAACTCTCTCTCTCAACCCACACTAACTTTGGGCAGTTCTGTGCCTTATATACTTCAGGAACTGTCACAACTCTGATGTCACTAACTGTGGACTCAGAGCATGTAGCCACTCCCATCCATACACAGGGCACCTCACCAGGGTGTGAGGGCAAACCTCCATGATTACTGCTGGCATCCCTGTAACCTACCAGGTTTACTGCCAGCAGGGGAGACAACTGCAGACCATTTTACATGCATGGCTACATTAATAAATATTTTAATAAACGTCAATACATGCCCCCCCCCCCTCCGCCCAAACCCATACAGTACAGTAATGGGCAAAATAACTATTATCCAGATATGGATAATAGATTATTTGCCCATTATTAAACACTGCATTAGCATACAAAAATAAAGTAAATAAATACAGTTATACTTACCACAACTGCAGGTCCCTCTGTCCTCCGTAGCAAGAAAGCATATACAGTATACAGTACATAATAAAGACATTCTAATGGCCCCTAACCCCTTAATCACTTAGTGGTTATGAACCGCTATAGTCATTAAGGGGTTAACCCACCCTGACCTGATACAAACCCGGGAGGCCTAAGTACCCACCCCGGACTGACTATACCCGCCCTGTACCCATTGAGTAGTATAGTGGTACATCATACCCATTTAATAATAATATGGGCATGATAAGCCTCTATAGCACTCAATGGACATCCTAATTACAGTACATTAATACACAAGACACACAATAATAAAATATAACTAAACTCCAACAAAACACACTTCACTAAATAAAAACAGTAGCCAGCTAATCCAATCAATACAAGCAATAACAACATCAACAATGAATTAATTAAACCATTAACCAATCAAACCAATTAATTCCTAAACCAACTCAAAATGAGTAGTAACACTAACCAATCAAAACAATTAATTACTACAACATTAATGAATTTAAACAGTAAGATAGAAAGAAAGACATTCTAACAATATCTTAAATAACCATAAAACGCAGTAGCTAACATAATACAACATTAACTAAAAACGAACACCAATCGCAAACATTTTATTACCATTAAGCATAAAAAACAAACAATCACATCCACATAATAAACTGAAATGAAAAAAAGCAACAGCAATACCAAGCCAGACATGCCCCCCAAATATTGTCATAATAATGTATTAATCTGTACCCTAAAGTGGTACAGATTAATATATTATCAGTCAATGTGCCTCCCCCAAAAAATCAAAAAACACATCCATGAATAAACCTGTAAAAAAAGACATTTACAGACATTCAATATATTACTTACCATTAGAAGCGGTGGCCCTCCGACTCCCGGGGTAACAGGAAGATAACGTACCTTGAAGCCCTCCAACAGCATCCGATGCCATCCGCCATGAAGATCCGGATCAGGTACCCCAATCTTCTTTTTTCTTTCTTTAATCACCTTCTTCATCTACCATGTGACGCCGGCTTCGTGACGTCATCTTAAAGGCAAATGAAGCACAGCCATTCTGATTGGCTGGCATCATTCCCTTTAAGTGACGTCATGTAAAAAAAATTAAAAATTAAAGTCGGAACATGGTGTTAACAGCTAATCAGGTGTCTGTTAACCATTTTGAGGCTAAATGTGACGTCACAAGCCCTATTTAAGCCCGTGACGCCTCATTTGAGCCCAAGAAGACGACGAGACAATATCGGCTGGGATTTACCATGTGGCTTTTTGGATTGACAGATGAAGATAGAAGATAAAGAAGATCAAGAAATGGTGACAGATGAAGATAGAAGAAGGTGATTAAAGAAAGAAAAAAGAATATTGGGGTACCTGATCCAGATCTTCATGGCGGATGGCATTGGATGCTGTTGGAGGGCTTCAAGGTACGTGAGCTTCCTGTTACCCCGGGAGTCGGAGGGCCACCACTTCTAATGGTAAGTAATATATTGAATGTCTGTAAATGTCTTTTTTTTACAGGTTTATTCATTGGATGTGTTTTTTGATTTTTTTGGGGGAGGCACATTGACTGATAATATATTAATCTGTACCACTTTAGGGTACAGATTAATACATTATTATGACAATATTTGGGGGGCATTTCTGGCTTGGTATTGCTGTTGCTTTTTTTCATTTCAGTTTATTATGTGGATGTGATTGTTTGTTTTTTCATGCTTAATGGTAATAAAATGTTTGCGATTGGTGTTCGTTTTTAGTTAATGTTGTATTATGTTAGCTACTGCGTTTTATGGTTATTTCAGATATTGTTAGAATTTCTTTCTTTCTATTTTACTGTTTAAATTCATTAATGTTGTAGTAATTAATTGTTTTGATTGGTTAGTGTTACTATTCATTTTGAGTTGGTTTAGGAATTAATTGGTTTGATTGGTTAATGGTTTAATTAATTCATTGTTGATGTTGTTATTGCTTGTATTGATTGGATTAGCTGGCTACTGTTTTTATTTAGTGAAGTGTGTTTTTTTGGAGTTTAGTTATGTTTTATTATTATGTGTCTTGTGTATTAATGTATTGTAATTAGGGTGCCCATTGAGTGCTATAGAGGCTTATCATGCCCATATTATTATTATATGGGTATGATGTACCACTATACTACTCAATGGGTACAGGGTGGGTATAGCCAGTCCAGGGTGGGTGCTTAGGCTTCACGGGTGGGTGAATGGGGTATTAGCCCTAAGGATGGGTGTCTAGACCTTGTGGGTGGATAGCGGTTGGGTTAACCCCTTTATTACCTTAGCGGTGTTAACCGCTAAGGTAATGAAGGGGTTAAATTCCCCCGCAAGGCCTAAACAGCCACTAATGGCCAAATTCCCCCTTCACCCACCCTCGCTAGCCACAGTAAGCCTGGCATGGGTGTTTAACCCCTTCATTGCCTTAGCGGTTAGCCGCTAAGGTAATGAAGTTGCTGTAAATGCATTTTTCCTGCATCGGATGCATGCCGGGGAGCTCCGGAGCTGCTATTAATGGCTATCAGCTCCGGAGACCCCCGGCATCAATCCGAGGCAGGAAAAGGGCCTGATTTTTTCTAAGTCCCGACACATCGCAGCTCATCGAGGCATCTCCCCACCAATCTACCAAAATTTTGTGGTGTATTGGATTTGGGGAGAAGAACGCCTTTTAGGGCTGTGATAGGCCGCGACAGCTGACTCGCGGGTATCTGAATCGCGCGAGTTTATGATCCTTCCGAAAATGGTCGATAAGCGGCTGATCGCCACTCAATTGGCGATTTTCTTTGGATCATAAAGTTTTGCGTCGATACAGGCCGTTATCGAGCATATGAGTAGCCATTTTGGTCGATAAGTGCTCGATAAGGGCCTTATCAAGGCTTTCTGAATGAGGCCCATTGAAATCTTTGGAGACAGATATTGAACGGATACAAAATAATGTAAAACCCTTTGTGGATAGTAGTGCATTTATACATCTTGATGAATTAGTCAACAAGAGGGTATAAACTTTTGAGAGAACTTATAGCAAGAAAAAAAAACAATAAACTTAGTAGAGACACTAAAGATTATGCCAATAACACAGCTCGTGACTGGCGGAGAAAGACAAATATGAGACTGTTTTTTTTATCCAAGATGATCCTAAATACTACTGGAGTTCTCCCCATTTATCTAAGTCTGGTATTAAACATATTCTCATAATATGTCTTCTGAGTCTAATGGTGGACAGAGATCCTTTGTAAATCAAAAAATTACTAGGCGGAATATGGACAAACAGATGCACTCTAGGGTTTTTTTCCTCTTCCAATAGATATTCAGCCTTTCAGGCTGATTGTCCACTGGATGACTGATTGGAGAATAATTACATAGGGCAACTAGAGGCAGCTAACCACAAGATTTTTCCTCATGATTCATCTAATCCTAAATCACAATCCATTTCTGCCTCCTCTTCTTCTCCCTCTGTTTTTTTTAGAGAGGCTTTCATGGAAAAAACTACTAAAAGAAAGAGAGGAATCATCCACTTTGGGATCGAAATCCCACAAATTACTCAGCATATACCCAATCTAGGCGCAGACAAAAAGAAGCATACTGTAGAAGAACTAGAGCAGGAAGAAGGCCATGAAATGACTGAGAGGAACATCTAAACTCAATGGTATATTTTAGTTGTCTTCTCATAAACGTACGCCCTACCAGAATTCACTACTGGGAAAGGGGTTATCGGTTACCCCTAACAGTGGACCTGACACTCTAATTTATTTGTCGATCTTAATTGTTTTATTAGTAAGGTTACATTGAATAGATTCTTCTATATTCAGGAATCCAGAGAAGAACTTATTCCTGATTTCAGTTCACACGAGACTAAATGTATTGAGGCCCAAACCTCTCTATTGTCCAAATCAAATTAATGTGGAGCCACATTCATTGATATTGATTATTTTACAAATTCTATTGTTGCTGCACTTCCCTGTACGGTAGATCTGTTCACTGAAGTTACTAAACCAACTAGGATTAGCCATTCACCCTTCAGGCCAAAATCCTTATTCTTTCCATACCAATCTAAAGGGAATTTTGGCGATACATTTTATAGATTAGTCCTACAAGATTTTGAAAACATATAAAACAAGCCTTCCAACTGTAGGTGAAATGTATTTGGGGAAGAAGTGATAGTTCATCATGAACTTGGAAGTATGGACCTGTGAGGTAGTGAAGGAGTTTACTCACTCCCTCTGCAAGGATAAGGAGGCCACACCCTAGTTTTCAGGCCTGCTATAGTGTTTTAAATAAACTCCTGATTGAGCAGGGTTTAAAAGGCAGGAAGAGAGGCGGGTCACTGAGGTTTGCCTGTGACCCTTCTGAGATTCACACCCAGCACCAACCAAGCTCTAGTCTGCAGGGACCCAGGCTTCTCGCTCCAGATGAATTTACCTGGGAAGAGCGGGGACGCAAACCCCTGCCTCACAGACAAGCCTTAAACCAGGGAGTGCCTCAAGACAGCTGGGACACTTGTGAGATATGAAGATAAGGACTTTATAACTTTACAGATATTTGTGTTATATTTAAAACTGAAACTAGCCTACCTACCCAGTTGGTTAGCTAGGGCCTCTGCTGTGTAGCTGGCCTCCATAACGTGGAGTAGGGTTTTCTTTTATGCTTTATGCTTTGTATTTTGCCTAAAGTGACAGTGTGTCCAATATTTTGTTGTGAATGAGGAAAAATAAACCACCAAAGGGTTTGGTACAGCCTAAAATGCACTGTGTGGACTCCTAACTGACATCACCTACATGGCCGCTCCGTCTCAGGAACATATAATTATCAGACTGGCAGATAAAGGGGGTATCATTGTTTTACAGGATAGAATCGACTCTACAAATGAGGCATTGACTTCTTTATGATAAATATTACAGAGTCCTAAACTGTGATCCTATGGTGGACTATAAGGCACTTTTATCGCAAGCATCTTTTAGAGGCTCAGGGACTTGGTGTTATAAGTCAATTGGAATTCAAGTTCCTATATATTAAACACCCCAGGATCCTCTTGTGCACCTACTGAAGGTTAAGATTAATCCTCCTTGTAGGCCAGAACACACATGTGGTCCAGCTCAAGGTTCTAATCAAATTAATTATAAACTTGTAACAATTGTGGCAGGATAACCTCGAGGCAGGGTCAGTAAGAGTCCAACAAGGTGTTAGGCTTTAACTGCAGTGGTTTTATTAGTCCACAATAACAACTAAATAATAGGCATACTGTCCCTTTAAGAAAACAAAGCATAAAATAAAAACCTACTCCCAAAACATACAATACGATTTACAAACCGAATCTAAATGAGCAATACAAAAGTCCTTATCTGTTTAGTTGTTGGGTATCCCTCCCAGGGATGGAGCATCTGCAAGAGTGAGCGAGTGGAAGGAGGTTTGGAGGAATAAAGCTGAGACCATCTGGGAGATCGTTAATCAGGATAACCACGCAGAGTCCGCTGAGGTTTGTGGTGGTGGTTGTGGGGGGAGAGGCCGACTAGGCTTGAAGCTTGGGTGATGCATGCCTAATTGAACTGGCGGTATACACTGACGGGCAGCGTGAAGGTCCCATTACCCACAGTAACCCACTTACACCCCCAGAGTGTCTGTCTGCTATTATTGACTCCATGCATCCTCTATTAACTCTCAAGTTTGAACTCTCCAACTAATTTGTTATAGAGACATTGTATTCTATTTACATCTGTCTAATTATCTCTCAGTATATATGTTTAGTGATTATACACCTCAGGTTGTAAGTAACAACCTATAACACGTTACCATCTATTAACTTGTGGAGAAATTGTATTATCTCTTATTTTTCTCATATAACCCTCTTACTAATTGATCCATGTTTTTATCATTATTACTCTAACCATGTGCCGGGTGCTATAGAAAAAAACATTTATATATATATATATATATATATATATATATATATATATATATATATATATATATATATATATATATATATATATACCGTACCGGTATCTGTACCGTGTTAGCCGAGCTTAATAATCAAAAACAAATACTCAATACCATTCTGTGGCTAAAGAAATGCTTTTATTTGTGCAAGCTTTTGAGATACTGATCTATTCTTTGGGCGGTGTACAACAGATAAAGCAAGAAAAGTTTTACTTTAAAACAGGCTGGAATGTTATTTGTGAATGAAACCTATCCCTCCCCCCTGTGCAGTATGCAATTTTTATGACTTTAGGTGTTAAAAGGTCCTTGAATGTTTGTGATGTAAGTATGTGTGTGTGTGTGTGTGTGTATGTGTGTGTGTAAATATAAATTTATAAAGCGCCCACAGTGTATACAGTGCTTTACAAAAGGTGTGTTTGGAAGGGGAGTGTATACCAATGGTGTTGGTGAGTGTTGAAATATAAGAGGGTGTTGCATTACTATAAATGTGTGTGAATACTATGTAATTCCTATTGGTATACAGGGATAGAATTAAATTGTATATTTGTATGTGTAAGAGACAGATGTGTGTGCATTCATATAGCGCAGTAATTATAGACATGGGACTTAGCACTCATGGGAAGAGAGTTCAATTGTGTAGTGGCTCATGAAACTGCGGTCTCAGTTTAGGCCACCGGTCAGGGTCCCGAACAGTTTCATAAATTTGTATTCATGCAACTATCTCTCTTTCAGTGTTCTAAGATTATATTTGAGTATGGCCACCTTCAGATCGTTCATCTTAAGAACGCATGTTTGAGCGCCTCCATGAGTAGCAGGGATGATTATCTAATGGAGCATACTAGGCAGCTGAATGGAGCCTTTATGAAGCCTAGACAATGGCTTCTGATGGGAAAGCTCTGTAGGCTGCTGAGGTAATTTGATAAATTGCTTTAATGCCTGATAAATGACCCATGTGTTGTCAGTATGAAATTGAGAAATTAATATATTCAGGCTCATTTTAGACCCTTGCTTAAAAGATAGAATTAAATACTTTTTGCCCCATGTTGAAGAGACTGTGGCTAATTGATTGTGATCTAGCAGAGATGGAAAATGAGGAAAGGCAGAGAGAGGAGAGCAATGAAGATTCCCAGAGGGTGGCATCAGTGGGGCTACATTCCAAACAGAAACATGCTACACAGTGGTCCTTATCATCACCATCTCCACCACTTTTTTCCTCTCAGGCCTCAAGTCAAGTGGCTTTTGGTAGTGGTGGTGTTGGTAGGGATGACGATGGTGGTGGCAGTAGCAGCAGAAGTCTTTGCCCATCACTATAGGAAATGCTCCATCACTTTGGCATAGTTCGCAGTAGCGCAGAAGATACCTCTAATGCTACTATAGTGCATGGTGGAGGTGTATATTGGTAATATTTCATTCCTGCCTCCTGGTCCTTTTGAATACTGGGATGCTAAAATATAAACTTGGCTTGCACCTGCAAGGGTGGCAGTGGAGTGGCTGAGTTGTCCTCCTGCATGTGTGTTGTCAGAGAGTGTTTAGTGCAGCTGGTTCAATCCTAACTGACTGCCGGACTAAACAGTGTATGGTAGTGGGGAAAGGCTCCCTTTTATCAAGATGAATCAACATCTGATTCCTTAGAAATATACCTGCATCCAGCATTTTAGAGACTTAGGAGTGGGCTAATTACTAAAGTTACAACACTACCAGTGCCACCACTATACCACTACTATAGCACTTAAAAAAGACCATGCATCAATAGCTATTTGCCCATCTACAAAGCAAATATTTTGTTAGCACAACTAGTACCAGTGGTGCTGGCCTTTGTGTGGCCACAGTCCACTCCACCGACCACAGCACCATCCATTGCAGAAACGGGCCAAATATGGTTCTCATATTATGTTTTATTTTTTTTGACCCTGAAATGTCCTGACCCTGTCCTGAAATGCCTGCAAATGTAATGTATAACCTCTGTTCATTTAATGTAACCATGTGATGTTATCACAACTCTGTGTCCAGGACATACTTGAAAATGAGTGGTATTTCAATAAAGAATCTCTGGGACATAACAGCTGAGTCACCCCAAATGCATCTCCCTAAGAAAGGTTCTCCAATATGCCTTCACTGACCCTGTCCACCAAGCCTGTGTGGAAGGGGTTAACAGCATGGGGACAAGAGCCACTTCAAAGACCCCCTGGAATCCATCAACCCCTCCCACCTGCATGTCTGACCTAGGTACTGACACTGACTTTGTGTTGCTATGCTGCTTTTTTCATTTCCACAAAGAATCGCTGGAAAATAACACCTGTCACCCCAAAAGTGTCAGCCTTTGGCAGCTGCCAAAGGGCAGCCAAAGGGTGTTGCAATTTGCTGCTGTTTGGTAATGTTACACAGCTGCTTTACTGCTTCTGATAATCACTAACCCACTCATCCCCTGTACCCAATGTCAATTTACCCTGAATATAGATTGTAAGCTCCTTGAGGCAGAACCTCTTTTAAAACATGGAAGGTTTATCCTACCTCTTCTAACACAATTTGAACCCGGTGTGTAAATGTTACTTATGCCCATAATCATATATCTGATTGTCCATGAAATATTCATAAACTGAATGCGTATAACTTTTATGCAACCATTTATTATTATAACTCGTTTTTTTTCCCTTTCTGTCTCTTGTGTAACAAAATAATTGTATTTAATTGTAGTTGTTCTAAAACTGGCAATAAAGTATGGCAATGCCCCCTTAAGTGGAGGCCTGTATTTTTTTTAAATGATGATGAGGTAACTCTCAATGTATTATTTCCTGGTAAAACATTTTATAAATAAAAACACTACAGAGTTACTTATGATGTAGAATGACTAAATGAGTAATTACGTAACAAAAGACAATAAGTAAATAAGAAAAACACCCAGTCAGAAAGAGGCTCTGAGGATCGTGTACAGGCTCCGCCCCCGTCAAGCACCGGTCGTCTGATTGGCTCCAGCCTTGTTCCTGCTCTGCGCCTGATAGCTATTTAGGCTCAGCCTCTTCCACCAGGAAGTAGGCTGAGCATAACCTCTTGTGGCGTGTGCTGGTGGCAAGCACTCTGCCTCGCCTTGCCTTGCCTTGCTTGACACCGGTCACTTCTCAAATCGTCGACCTCAGCTAGTGATTCCTACGACCCGCACTTCGCCAATTCTCGACCCCGGCTAACCACCTCTACGATCCGTACCTCTCCACTCCTCGACCTCGGCATGCTCACCTACTACTCTGCTCTCTCCTACCGACCTGGCTACCCATGACGACGAGTCCCGCATCTGGATGTGGCATCAGTTCGGTGTTTCAATATCCCCACCACGACCTGTTTGTGGCGGACACCCGTTACAGAGACTTACTGTCTGAGATAAACTTAATATAGATAAGCTTTATGGCTGCTGAATTAGTTATGGCCAGAGAGTGATGCTACACTCACTGAATGTACTGTCATCCAATGGCACTGAGAGTATGTCTGTGTCCACACCAACACCAAACCCCAAACTTGGGGGGAAAACACACTATATTAAATGTGCAGAATTTTTTTCTGGGGGGAGAGAGAGAGAGAGAGAGAGAGAGAGAGAGAAGGGTAGGGGGGAGAGAGAGGGTAGGGGGGGAGAGAGAGATGGGGAGAGAGAAAGAGGGGGAGAGAGAGGGGAAGGGGGAGAGAGAGGGGAAGGGGGAGAATGGAGGGAAGGTGGAAGGAGAGAAGAGGAGAGAGGGAGGGGAGAGAGGGAGGGGGGAGAGAGGGAGGGGCGAGAGGAGAATGGGTGGAGAGAGGAGCAGCGGGGAGGAGAGGGGGGAAGAGAGGAGGGGAGGGGGGAGGGGGGGAGGAGAGGGATATGAGGGAAGGGGAGAGAGAGAATGGAAGGTCACACACACACACAGAGAAACACACAGAGACAGACACACACACACAGAGACACAGACAGACAGAGACAGACAGACAGACAGACACACACAGATATATACACACAGAGACAGACACACACACAGAGATACACACACACACACACACAGATACAACACACACACAGAGAGATACACAGACACCCCTGAGGAAGTCACGTGTTAGTGACTAAACTAGTTGGGACGAGGTGACGACGTCAGCGCGTGACGGAGAGAGGAGGTGCCTTCTGCCTGTGTGGAGCCCTGTTATTCATGCTGCACACGCGGCTAGCAGCCGGAATCTCCATTGACTGAAGGATTAATACTGCATGTGGATTATCAGGCTGATCTATACAGCACAGCGGTGTGTGTCAGGAGCTCCAACGGCTGCAACCTACTCAGGCAAACAAGGTAGAGCAAAGCAAAGCAGGAAAAGGTACAGCTGAGTGCTTGCGACCAGCACAACGCCACAAGTAAACTGTTATGCTCAACTAATTTGCAGAGGCAAACGCTGATCTTATAAAGGATGAACAGCCAATAGCTAAACGGCTGCGTGGCAGAAGCTGATACTACAGTCAGAGCCCTGATTCATTGCTGGGCAGAGTCTGCACAGCAGGCACTGATGAGGCATCTGCTGCAGGAAGGTCTGAATCAAACTCGGGAGTGGAGCCTGCACCTGATGCTGACATCACGGGGGTGGAGTCTGCACCCGATCCTCACACTTCATGAGGTGAAACTACAGGGACAGGATCCACGGCACACACTGAGTCTGACCACAATTGATCTAAATGGTGGATTTGCCTGGGGCGGTGCAGCCTCAAATGCTTAACTATAAGCCATGTCCATGCATCTTGAAGTACCTCACCAAAACTAACAACGCGCCTATAGTACCTGTAATGCACCCTCACAGAATATCACGTGATGGGAAACAATGTCTGTACTGTGGCACCAGACTCTGTCCCTCTCTAAAGTCTACTAGGTCTCGCTCTCACTCCCTGGACCCGTTGTCTCTGCAGTGGTTGTGAATGTGGGGGAGGAGGAGGTTCCACAGATTTGGAGATGGATGCAGAAGCCACAGAGTCGCTTTTCACAGAAGGGGAGGACCATTGAGTCCACCTGGGCCTGGTGTGTCATGGAGATGGAGTGGGTTACATCCTCCCTGAGGGGGTGGTGATAGTAGTGGCTCTTCTACAATGACCCAGAGACGGATTATCACGTCGGGAGACACGTGATGTTGTCCAGGTTCACTGATGCTGCCTTTCCCAGAGGACACGGTTGTTCCACATGTGTTGCTGCAGATCACTCATCCCCATGTGGCATCCATTCTTGCCCAGTGTACCACCGCAGGGTCACTCACCGAACCATGGCAGGGCAACTGGAAGAATTCCCACATATGGAGGTGGTTCCTGTGGACAGACAATCTGAGATGCCTGTGAGCTAGGGTAGGAGGTTGAAATACCACAAATTATAACCTGTGGTGTAATGCTATTATGTCTTCGAGAAGGCACATGCACCATCCTCTGCCTCACCTTCTCCAACTCTCTCCCCACTAAGATCATTAGACAAATCACCATCACCACCACCAATTTCACCCTCACCAGCCTTGATTGAGATAACCCCGGGTCCTGACAGGCTAACAGCAATCACAAACTCCTCACGGCATGGTAGTAAAGTAGCAGGATTATAATCATGCTACTCTGCTAATTGCTGTTTTCTACTTGACCATTTAATACAGAAGGGGTAAATAGAAGACATCCTTGAGCAGAAAGCTAGAGTAGGGAAGGTGTGTAGCAAGAAATTAAGGCTGAGATGTAAGGATTGACAGAGGAGTTATATTGACAAAAAGAAGGAGAATTTTTAAAGTAATACAGGATTTAATCAGAAGCCAGGCCAGGGATTTAAACAGAAAGACGGTGAGACAGTAAAGTGATTCTATCAGCAGCGTTTAGAATAGATTGTAGGGGAGACAGGCGAGAGGCAGGAAGGCTGGATAGTGGAAGGAAACAAAAGAAAACAGCGCACAACGCCAAATAGTGAAGCAAATTCAACAATATATTATAGAATTAAAAAGGGGGTAATATATCTGCGTACATGAAAAAAGTTGGTAAAAGGCATGTAGTGTGTATCACACTGTTTACCACTCGGCAGCTGTTAGCTGTAGATTCAGGTGCTTGCTTCCCTCTGCTGCTGCAGCTCAGTTGATTCTGCAGGACGTCAGTCTTTTCACTCCCAAGGGGATTTCCCTTCATGCAGCCAGGTTCAGCAGCTGGTACTGGGGCTCGGTGAAATCGCTCCTGCTTCCTGGCCGATATGAAGCTGCTCCTGTACCTCGGCAGGTGTATCCTCTGCACAGAGGTTAAAACGCAGCTTGCTGGGGTGCCCTCCCTGAAGAAGTAGTTAATTCTACGAAACTAGTTGGATGTAACATTCTATTGCCTTATATCTGCTTACATTGGCCTTTGTCTATGTATTGGCCTGTCCTGTTTTTATTTCATCCTGTGTGCTGTTTTGGACACTTGTGAGAGACTTTGTAAGACTGTTCAAACTTCCCTATTGAATCCACCACTGCTGTGTAGACAGTGACGTCATTACACAGCGTCCCGCGACGGAGCGGCATCGTGGCACGCTGAGGGCACCCCAGCAAGCTGCGTTTTAACCTCTGTGCAGAGGATACACCTGCCGAGGTACAGGAGCAGCTTCATATCGGCCAGGAAGCAGGAGCGATTTCACCGAGCCCCAGTACCAGCTGCTGAACCTGGCTGCATGAAGGGAAATCCCCTTGGGAGTGAAAAGACTGACGTCCTGCCCCAGAATCAACTGAGCTGCAGCAGCAGAGGGAAGCAAGCACCTGAATCTACAGCTAACAGCTGCCGAGTGGTAAACAGTGTGATACACACTACATGCCTTTTACCAACTTTTTTCATGTACGCAGATATATTACCCCCTTTTTAATTCTATAATATATTGTTGAATTTGCTTCACTATTTGGCGTTGTGCGCTGTTTTCTTTTGTTTCCATTCTCTTAGTGTGTGTGGGGTGCTGAGCCACCCCTGCGTTTACAGCTGCAGACGCCATTATCCCCAACACGGTTATGTGGCACTTATTATTTAATGTATAATTATCTCACTGTGGGAGTTGTGGTTTAATTTTTTATAAATGTTTTATCACTAAATTGATGGTATAGTCACTGCACTGTATATATTTATACATTTAAACTTTATAGGTAGTTAGGTAGTAGCGCACAGTTTTGTTTTTTGTGGATAGTGGAAGGTTAGAATAGTCGGAGAGAATGAGGGCTTGTGTTAGAGTTTTAGCATTAGAACGACATAAGAAAGGGCATATCTTTGCAATGATAATGGAGGAAAAATTGTCAGGTTTAAACTACATTGTTAATGTGAGAGAAGGATGTGAGGGCGGACTCAAATGTGACACTGAGGCGGCAAGCGTGTGATATTGGGTTTACAATAGTTCTCCCAACATTAATGGAGAACAGGGCACTAGGTCCAGGTTTGGGAGGAAGTATGAGGAGCGTCATCTTTGACATGTTGAGTTTGAGTTGGCTGAGGGCCAACCAGGATGATAAAGCAGAGACACATTTAGGGACATTGGTCTGTACAGCAGGTGTAAGATCATGCATGGGCTTAAAGGTAAATTTGTGCGTCATCAACATAGAGGTGATATTTGTACCAAAGAGATGTTATAAGGTCACCTAGAGTGTGAAAAGAGAAAAGAGATCACAGGCCAGACCCCTGAGGTTTGTCCACAGAGAGATCGACATAGGAGGAAGACGTGTTAGAAAACGAGACACTGAAAATACAATGGGAGAGGTAAGAGAAGATTCAGGATAGAGCTCTGTTATGGGTACCAAGAGTATGGAGAATGTTAAGGAAATGAGGATGGTCTTTCTTTTTCTCATACCCCAACTCCTGTTGGTCAGGGAGCTGTAGGGCTCCTACTGTATTCTCATTGCTGGTACTACTTCTCCCTATATTTCCTTGTCTTTCATTTGCCTCTTTTATGGTACACACTGTCTGACTTTTTTTTTGTCCCCCCGATCTCTGCAGGTGACTTATCTATTGACCACCTGACTCTACATGCTCTTCCTAAACCTTTCTGTCTGACTTTGAAGCCTGGCTTTCCTGCTTCTTTTCCTCTAATACCCCCTCCCCCCTCCTGGGAGACTTTAACTGCCATGTTAATAATCCCTTGGTTTTCTGAGCCTCGCGATTCCTCTTTTTAACTTTGGCCGCAACCAATAGACTGCTTTAAGTACATACAATCATGGCCCTTATTTGGACCTTGTATTTACTAGAAACGGTTCACTTTCTGACTTCAACAGCTCTCCTTTTCCACTTTGTGATAGTCATTTATTCTTATTTGCTGTCTCTCATTTCTTTCCCATTATTCCTCCTGCCTTCCCTCTCTACCCTCATAATTTACATTCCATTGACCTTCCTACCCTTGAATACACACTGAACTCTAATCTGCCTTCCTTCTGCTCCCGGTCTGACCCTGACAACCTTATCAGTGATACTGAGAAATCAAATTGGAATGCACCTATACATTATAACCTTTTTAAAAAAGAAGTTATAGCATTACAAGATTTACAAAAGATAAGAACATAATTTGTAAAAAAGAAAATAAGTGTGGTGTTGTAGTAATCATTGACCGTACACCATACAGTCAGGAGGACTATATAAAATTACATCATACTACACATTATACGAAATTAGACAGAGATCCCATTCCTTTAACTCAAACATTGATTTATGAAATGGTACTTAAGGCATTGCAACTAATTATGTGTTATATGTATGAAGATTATTATCAAGTATCAAGAAAGACCAATCATTGAAGTCTCAGTGTATATACCCTAAGGCTGCGTCCATGCTGCCGCTGAGTGCGCTTGGCGCTAAGCACGTTGAGTTCAATAAATCTCAATGTGTCCGGCCACGCTCACGGGGCGCGTGCTTGTACAAAAGAGCATATTTTTCATCATACACCAATTTATAATTATATTGTTCTACTTTGCTACAAGTTGCTACAAGTTTGTGGTTTTATGCATGTGAGTAAGAGAAGTGAACAGTTTCATCAAGTGCATTACTACATCAGTATTGCAAAATTCTATGAGCAGTGATAAATACACTGTCAACGCTTCTTAAAAAAAATAAAAAATAATAATCAAATGTGTTTCTTACATTAGCTACCAAAAGTACCTGCAACAAACTGGGAACAAAGGAAGGAATGGTGAAAACCTTGGGTAGTTGGCGATTTAAAAAAAAAAAAAAAAAAAAATAACCCAGATTTAAACGTGTGTTAACAGGTGAAAGACACTACAGTGTACTGGAAATATCTGTGAAAGAACTGCGTGTTTGTTAAACTGTGACTTGTGACCTACAGTACACTGTACTGTAAACCCTGTGACTATACCAGTAGTTGTAGTTTGGGATTTTCAGTGGACCGAGCAGTGGACATGTATTTTTATATAATCTCTTTGGGGCTCATATTCCAAAGGGAAATGTCTATCTAGCCACTTTATATATGTAGGGGGTGGATGTTTTTTGATAAAGTGTTACTGATGTGTAAAAGCTGATTGAACACTTTATCATGCATTATTTATGTGACACAGACCAGGCTGTGAATTGCAAAATGTTAATGGTAATTTGATTTATTTACTGTATGTGGTTTGACAAATGTCCGTTGTATAATATCTACAGTATCAAGTAATGCAAACTTTTTCTGAGAGCCTCCACTTTCATTTTTGGTTACTATTTACAGTACAGCCTTACTATGTTTAGACTATTTATACTCTTTTCCTGTGGTAGTGTGTTATATCAAGAGTAAATTATATAAGTAGCACCATCTACCAACATTTTTTGGTCCAGTATTAGTGCAGAACATAGCATCAGATTTATAAGATTAAAAAAATGCGTTATGTTAGGTTCCCTTCACTATTAGTGCTGTTTGTGTTACCCGTATTTCACTACGAATATATGAATAGAGTGTGTGTGTGTGTGTTGTGTGTGTGTGTTGTGTGTGTGTGTCACAGTGAGTACAGCAGTCCCTTTGTGTCTGGCTTCCCTTTACACATCCCAACCTTCCCATAATTCCCTCACCCTCCTCCTCTCCCTCCCTTCTTGTAGTAAGCTTTCTCCTGTGTGTCTGCTTGGCCCTCTCTCCACAAGAAGTCTGCCCCGTCTTCCTCCCCCCGCGTGTCTGCTGCTGCTATTGCAGCCGGTCTCTCCACCCCCCTCTTCCTAGTAGCTGTGTGGCTCAGCCCCGGACCCCCCTCCTCCTCCGCGCGCCCGGTTATATCCCCCTCCACCTTTATATCCCTCCTCTTATTTGGGGGTTTAGCATCCCTGCTCTCGGAGCCTCAGGGATACATTTTTTTTTACTCCACACTGCGTCTCAGGGGGCAGCACTCAGTCCTCCATCAAGAAAAAAAATAAACCGCACACACAGCAGGTAAGAGCAACTTCATCCCGTGTTTCCTCCGACCTGCTGCTAAGCAGAGAGCGGTCCCGGGGCGGCCCGTCCTGCGGGGAGTCGGTGCAGGGAGCCGGTGCGGCCGGGCTCTGGCCTGTCGCTGTATTCCCCTCTGCTCCTCACCGCCATCTTGCCTGACATTCATGGCTCGGTGTTTTGTTTTTTTCTGGATCATGTGTTCGACACAAATCCTCGGGGTATGCCTAGAAGCTCGGACATATATGTGTGTGTGTGGGTGTGTGTCTGCACCTTGTTTTATGTAGAGGGGTCAGGGAATATTTCGTTCAGAAAATAACATACAACTGAGAGGAGTATTCCTGTAATAAACGTATAACCTGCTTCTGCCATACTTACTACAGCGCAGGATAGCTGCGTGTGGTTGTTGGTGTTATTGAACATTACATTGCCTATGGTGGCTACGTACACGGCTTTACTACAGTATTTAGTTAGTAGTACAAAAATGATTATATATATTTTTTAATTAATGACACGACTCTAGCTTAACAGTGCTGTTTGCTGGAATAGTTGCATCTTGCTAACAAAAACTGTAGTGCTGTTTTGTTTTCGTGTTATGGAGTATTTTCTGCAGTAGACTTTAAACATAGGATATCACATTTAACTGCAGTGCTGTGCTGGTTGCAGCTTCTTTTTTTTGTTTTACCCACTGATTTAGATGCATACTATGTCTGCATTGTGTACTGTGTTAGTAACGCACAGGTTTACATTGTGCAGCTATTGATTGCTTTCAAGCACTGTAGAAATGATCTGGAATTGCAGACACTAGCCTAACATTTCTGTGTGCCAATAAACCCTATTTTATACATTCTCACAAATTAAAGAGTTACATTTGACCATATTATACATAATTATAATAACAGTTTAAAATATTGTAGATTAAAAAAAAATAATCATATTGAATAATATTTAAAAATGTGGTAACAATGTAACAGATCTGACATTACGAAGTGATTCCAATAAATCACTAGTTTATTTGACCAGTTTCAGTATTTGTCTGTAATATATATATTTTTTTAGCACCAACCAGTTAGTTACACAGCACTTTACATTTTTTTTATTGCATTGCTTTAATTATTGTATTGTTGTAATTTACACATTTGTACGTTTAATATTTAGGAAATGTATTAGTTGGTCAATTTTTATTTACACTTAACAATGGGTTTACAATATCTGGGCCTTATTCATAAAGCAGAGGTAGTTGTGGAGCTTTGGTCTCATGTTACATTGTACAGCACTATTGCGAACACTGCTTTATGAATGAGGACCTTTGTCTACACTACTAGTTTTGAAAATAAATTACTAGAGATGTTTTTAACTTTTGATTCATACATGTTGAACGGTTCTAATTTTTTTCCTCATCAAAATGTGGTGATTTATGTTCATTAGTGTGTATCTATGTATAAATACTAAAGGCACAGCTAATTAATAAGCAATACATCAAACAAATGCTATGATGGCCTTGAATGACAAGATAAAAAGGTGAATTTCACAATATGTAATATTTTGTGGGATTTATAAGTTTACTATTACATGAGCAAAATAGGAACATTGGGCTGAAGGAGTAGTTCACTGAGGAAAGGCACTAACGTTGAAGCAGAGTAGCCTGGGCCAATTCCAGCTTCTTGTGAGCTTGGGCAAATCACTTTATCTCCCAGTGCCTCAGGGGCTAAATATTGTAAACTTGATTGGGTAAAACTTTATGTACATCACTGTGTACACAATCCAGCTATACCAGAATCAAATATATTAAACATGAAATACACATAGAGGGAATGGTTGCAGACTTGCAAACAGCCGTGCAGAGCTTGGGGTATTTTGTAAGGTGGGCCCTGTGGGCTAATATCTACCAGAAAAAATGCTGCTGCAATGGCGGCCACTGCCCTCCGATAGATAGAACAGACCAAGCGCAATTAAACAAAATGAAAATGTTTATTAATCAAAAATAGACATGCACAGAGCAAGGATCCTCTGACGTGCTTCATCCTAGGTATAGGACGTTGTCAAAGTCCTATACCTAGGACAAAACACGTCAGAGTATCCATGCTCTGTGTATGTCTATTTTTGATTAATACAATTTTTCATTTTGATTAATTGCGCTTGGTCTGTTCTATCGGAGGGCAGTGGCCGCCATTGCAGCAGCATTCTTTCTACCTTTTACACGGGCTGGAGCACGCCACCTTTTTATCCAGCTATCTGGCTCAACTAATTCAGCGTTACTCGGCAGACATCAGCATCAGATCGTGAGTACCAGCCAGCAGATTTCCGTGGTGTTGGACTCAGGGTGTTAGTGAGGGTAGCGTTCGGAGACTCCAGTGGTTTGCCGTGGGACTCTGTGTGTTCACCGGCACCTCGGTTTCTGATGCCGTTTGCTAGCTCCCCATCCTGAGTGAGTCCGTACACACATCTGGAGTTTAAGAAGCCCATTCTTTTTCATATAGCCCATATTCACGCAATTCA
Organism: Ascaphus truei; assembly: GCF_040206685.1. Classification (NCBI taxonomy): domain Eukaryota; kingdom Metazoa; phylum Chordata; class Amphibia; order Anura; family Ascaphidae; genus Ascaphus; species Ascaphus truei. Next base: position 384,243,970 of record NC_134485.1, read on the forward strand.
AGTGGAACTAAGAAGATCAGAATAATCAATTTTTGTACTGCTTTTTATCGAGCATCGGTCGTTGAGGTTTGTTCCTCGTTTTTGCTACATAATATCTACCAGAAACCCTGCATTGTGAAAGATCATATTGCTTCTATAATGATAATAATTGTTCTTGTATAGCGTTGCTAGTTTTTACATAGCGCTTTACATAGACATTTTGCAGACACAGTGCCTGCCCTGTGGAGCTTACAATTTATCTTTTTTTTTTTTTGGTGCCTGAGGCACAGGGAGATAAGGTGACTTGCCCAAGGTCACAAGGAGCTGACACTGGGAATTGAACCAGGTTCTCCTGTTTCAAATTCAGTGCAGTCAGTGTCTTTACACTCCTCGTTAAAGGTCTCTGTTGTGTCCCCACACTGGAGTTGCATTACATGACCTCCAACATTGGCTGATCTTCACAGTACTGATAGGCACTCGTATATAGCACCCTTGTTTTACCAATTGCAAACAAGGGTGAGAATTGTAACTTGCACTTCAGGTTGTAGCAATGCCTCAAATCTTGATTCAAAACACTATTGTGAAAGTTGTTCTGTCTTTTTATGTTTAATTTAAAGGGGCAGTACTGTGCAGTAGATTATTTTCTTTCACAGAATATTGATTGTTTATCGGTGAACCATATCTTTGTACCTTATCCTTCGATATGTACAACGAATACTGAAAATTGTTCTCAACTAAAATGTTATTGATCTATTGTATTTAAGGTTTTAATCAGCATACAGAATCAAGCAATAGGCCCATATTTACTTAGAGTTGCTACTTCCAGCATTGGATATCTTATGGCATAGCAACACTTAGTAAATATGGCCTTTGATCTAAACCCACAGTTATACTTTATATTAAATATTTCTGTTTCTTTGTCTTCAATAATTTATAGCAAATTCAAAATTATAGCCAACGAAACTGGCGAAACTATACAGGGAGAAACAATTGCCACGGATCTTTCATATTGATATTTCGGCCAATTCCAAAAGGGTAGCACTACAACCTGCAATTATGAAACAATTGAAAAGAAAGAGAAAAAGTAACTTCAGTGTTCAGGAAACTCAAACATTGCTGAAAGAAATAAAGAAAAGAAGAGATGTGATTTTTTCCAAGCAGCTTAACACAACCATTAATGAGATGAAACGTAAAGCCTGGGAAGAAATAGCGGAGTGTGTGAATGCGCTGGGCGAAGGAGAACAAAGAACGGGAACCGAAGTAAAAAGAAGGTATCTGGATTGGAGAGCTCTTATAAAAAGAAAGCAGCTCAATTCAGATGTCAAAGTTGGAAGCTCCGGGTTCCATTTCGCTTTGTCTGATCTAGATGATTCTATAAATGATGACACAGATGATAAACCAAGTGTGTTTACAAGTGAGTCAAGTTTGGAGTGGAAAAATGTGTCCGAGGTCCGAGAAGCAAATGAATCAATGGCTGAGATCAAAGTTGAAGAGGAAGAATATCCTCAAAGTTTTGAAGTAAGAATGTTTCTTTTTCTCACGTGCATTTTTGGGCCATTTTTAGATTTGGGTGGTTCACATAACAAATAGCATTTTTGCATGAGACTTGGTTGATTTCATCACAACTAGGAAAGCAATATGTGAAGATATGTTTAAATGGAAGGGTATAAAAGATTGGAAAACCTTTCCAAATGTAGTGTTACTTTGCAATTTATAATACGCTAGAGATGAAGTAAGGGTACAACATTAAGTTCTTCTACCATTTTCAACATTTACTTCCTTAATATATATGTAAATATTTTAGTCGTTAGTACTTTTAGGAGAAAAAAGCTCTCACAGACCACAGCAAATAACATTGGATCTAAAATGAATATTGCTTTTGTTAGGGAATAGTAATGAACGGTGAGCAACAGTCAGATATTATTTATGGGCTTTAAACTGGTGTCCATTTTTTTTAAGCATCAAAGGCCCAGATTCACATAGCTTGTTTATGGCCATAAAGAGATGTTGGCACTTAAGTTAACATATGTCTTCAAAGCTCACAGTGTTAAATGCTTTTTTTGACTGGAATGGGCATTGCGTTAACAATAAAGACCATTAGTACAGAGCTCTGTTATAGTTGACGTAAGAACCAAATTGTACGAACTGCTGTGTTGTTTTTGTTTGTTTTTTAAAGTGTTTAAATATTGGTCCTTTACTATTTTTTTTTTTTTAACCGAAACATGACACCTATAAGTTTTCTAAAATGTGTTTTTTTTTTTTTTTTTTTTTTAAAGGTAGTTTATTTAATATAATAGTTTTTGGAGAAAGGGAGTAAGATTCCAGAATAAAACAAAGGGAGAGGACAGAGGATTGGAGTACACGCCATATCACTAGAGTACAAAGGGTAGTAAAAGTACTGATTTGCATTTTTTTTAATACAAAGCTGGGCAATGCATGATTATAGAAAGAGCTTACATTCAAGGGCATATCTTGGTGGTAATCAGGGTTTATACGACTATTGTAAATATATGAAGCTAGAAATCTGGTGGAAGATTAGATTAAGATCAGGCCTAACATTGATCCTAATGGATATATCTTGTGCAGGGTTCCCAAATTGGGAAAAACCTGGGCCAGGAGTCGTTGCGTATGGCCGTAATTTTTTGCTTCTGGAAAAACAACCAGATCTTGAGTTTAATATGAGTGGAGGAATGGATCTCTGCTCTATTAGGTGGCTATTAAGACCCAGGTAACCATATAGATGTGGCTGATGAATTTGTTTTTGAATTTGTCAGCTCCCTGGGGTGTGTACTTCATAGGGCTGACTAAGGGCCCAGTGATACTGAGAGATTTAGAATCCTTCTGATTAAGGTTGCGCTTAGACTGCCGAGGCGACGGTGACGTGACGCTGCGGTTGCTGGAAAAATCAAATTGACTTGACTTTCAGTGATCGCGACCAAGCCATTGCATCGCTTCTGCTATAAGCGCACGCGACCGCGGCAATACATTTGTTTTGCTGTCGTCGGCACTTTAAGCGCAGCCTTAGCCATGGATTTGCCTCCAGGGAGGAGAGATTTTTCAATGGTTCTGTCATATGTATAGAGGGCTGCTGATACACGCAACTTTTAGTTCAAGGGTGCACAAACTTTGGGTGCTGCTCACACCCCCCTTACCTTTGTGCTGGTGTCAATTGACGCCACATTGCCATGGCGACGCATTGCCCAAACACTGCTGAATTAGTTCGTTACATAGGCCTCACGCGTTTCCCCAACATTTAATTTAAATGCCTTGGGGAAGAGCGCGGGGCCTCTGTAACCGCTGTGTCCCCTTCCCCCCCCCCCCCCCAAAAAAAAATCTGGGGCGCCCCCCCAGTTTGCACACCCCCTGCTCTAGAGCTTGTGGCAGATTATGGGAGGATTTGAGATCATGTCATCTGTGCCGGATCGATTTGACATGATTGCTTCACATGATCAGAGTGCTGAAGGGGCAGTGGAATTCCGACCACGTGGCCCCTCTGGCAGAGAGACACCGAAATCCTTAGCTGCTGTATGAAGTTAGTAGGTGGAAGAAGTTAACTGGATGGAGCATAGAGATCTTTTCCAGATATTCATTCAAGACTAGACTAGGGTTTTTTTTTTTTTTTTTTTTTTTCTAAAGACCAAAAGACATGAAAATTAATCTGAAAGAAGCTAACAAATGAAGGAAACCTGGCTGCTTGGTATTTCTTCAGTGGGGTTAAAAATTTCCACAATTCAGAGAAGATCGTTTCAGGCAACATCAGGAGCTTGGATAAGGTAGATAGCTTCATCACGTTATATATTTAATATTTCATCCCTAGTCTCTCCAAGAATATCAGGATACAGAGCGCAAGTAGTCCAAAGATGCAAATGTAAAAAAGGAGAGGGTAAAATAATGCAATAATGAAAAAACTGTGTACCGATTTTAGAACAAAAAACAATATTAACCCACTGTTATCAAATCGGACAGATTTGAGGATAACCTGCCAAACCAGAATTATCAGCAGGTGATCCTTGTATCAATTAGCAAGGGTTTCAAGGTATTGCTGCCATAAAAATAGGAGCACAAAACCTAGTGCAAATATGCTTTATACTAATAGAACACATGTAGGCTTAAAATGAGCATTGAGATCGCTGAGGGTCCAGGAGCAGTGCTGGAGACCTCTAAGGAATGCACCTCCTCCCTCCTTTCTCTGAGTTGGATTGTGAAGTCACTTCCATAAGAGGCGCCGCTTCAGGAGTACACGGAGCTGGATATCAGATGTTTGTATGTCGGGTGCAGTCCTTAGTCTCGGCACATAAATACCCTCTATGCATGTTGTCCTTCACGATCTTCAGAAGTAATCACATTTCAAAGGGTTGTTCTTCTTAAATATTCCCATATCTGGTGATGTCACGGTGCAAACTAAAAATAATAATGTATTTAATACAGGAAAAATATGTAATAGCATGGGCATTAAAAGCAAAGAGAGAGGAGTCGGTACAAATAAAACAAATATCTCTATGCAAAATAATAATCTACTATAAGGGCTCTAATGGACCCTCAGATTCAGGCTGTTTATCGATTAATTAGAGTCCAGGTTCTTTGAAAGAGAGTAAGTTTATTGATACTTACAATACAAACACGTTTTATTGATACTTACAATACAAACACGTGCAGGGAGAATCAATTTGTCATGCAAGACTTCTGGCTGATTCTGAAGAAAGGCACTCTTTCTTCAGGTTTTTATACAGCTTGCTGTACATCACATGTTGCATTACCAAGCAGATTACAAAAACTGACTTGTCATTCCTTAGCAATTCTATATTGAAAGCCTGACTTGTCTTTTCTCAACAATTCTTTATTAAAAGGCTGAATTGTATTTTCTCTGCAATTGTATATCTGTTTTTAACTTGAAAAAAAAATAGTCTGTCACATACTCTGGAAGATTGACCAACCCTGTTGTTGATTGTCAACTGCCTACTAACAGTTTTTATTTTTTTTGTATTTTTTAACTGAGAGCAGAACCATTGGTCATCCTGACATACATACATACATACATACAGACACATTTAACCCATTCACCACATGTAGTTATTACATTACAAGCAACTCTTGCCCCCTCTATCAGCAAAAATACCCTATAAGTCCAAATTTCCACATCAGTGCCATACTTAAACTGCATATTAGAAAATGTTTAAAACTAAAAGCATTGATCAAATCAAAGTAATAAAATACAAGAAGAACTTGATAAATCTATAATATAGATTTACAAGTGTAATGTATGTAAAATTCTCCTAGTTTTTAAGGCCTAGGCCCTTCCTTACATGTCGGCCCTAATTTCTTGCTGTACGCCATCCGACCCTTGCGTTATGCTCAATGATGTCTTCTCTCTACCCCTTTTTTGTATCTAAAGCCCTCTCCCACCTAAAACCTTTCACTCACTGTTCCACACCTGGAATGCCCTTTCCCCCTCAATATCCGACTTGCACCCTCTCTATCCATCTTTAAGCCTCATCTTAAAACACCTCCTTTAACAAAGCATATGGGTAGCTCCGTCGCTGATACTATATACCTCATACATCAACCATGGCCCCTAGCAGATGCACTTACCAGAACACCTTTCTAGTGTCTCTGTACTTTCTTTCAACTCGCCAATTAGATTATAAGCTCTTTGGGACAGGCACTACTTTTCCTAATGTTACTTTTATGTCTCAAGTGCTTTTTCTCAATATGCGTTATATTATGTCACATTTAGAACTGCTGTGAAGCTATATATAGATATAGATATTTTATTCAATTAAATAAAAAATCAATTAGACTGTATACAATAACAGTAACTAAAAAATCTTTTACTACTTTTTTTTTTTTTTCACATTCTCATAAGAGCCATCACCGAAAAAGAAACCGACAAGATATAGACCTCCCAGGGTGATTAGACCAAAAGAACGTTGATCTAAAATTCCACATTGAGTCCATGCGGTTGTAGTGTACGTAATCTGTGGTTAGTTCAATTACCGCCAATTCAATGGTGTTGGACATATTCGATACCTGTTTAGATCAACCCTGACACATCTTAACTATGAAACCTTTTAAAATGGAGACTTACATTGTGACACTGTAGTCTAGAGTGATTTTACGAAATATGTTCTAAAATGCAAAATCTCACATACTGTAAGCCCGAGAGGCACGTCAGAACGTTCACTGATCGCTTTTTTTGTTAATAAAACTTTATCTTTAAACAATTTATGACAAAAAGATTGAAACGTGTCGTTTTTTTTCTCTCTCGCAATTTATAAGCTTTACATCTGTCACATCCAAAAATAAGCCGTTTAGTTATTAACCAGATATTATTCTCTTTTTTTTTTTTGGAAACGCTAGGTGCTAATGTGTCTTTCAGATTTATTTATTTTTTCTTTAGTAAACGCCAATTGTGGGTTATCTGTTAGATTTTTGAGAATCTTATCCTGTTTTAACACGTGCCAGTGCCTTCTCATTATACAAATCTTGTGGGAGTCTTTATTAAACCGTGCAATAAAAGGGATACAAATTTCTTTTAATCATAGCTCTATTATCTAAATTGGCTGCTGTTTCCTTAGCTGAGAGACTTGCCTGTGATTTATAATTTCTTTCTATAAAGCAATTTTTCCAAAGGTGAAACTTGTTCTTTAAAAATACCTATATCTGTAGACTTCCGGTGACGTCAGCGTGCATGGTTGCCTGAGGGGATCGTTCCGGAGCCCTCCGGTGCATAAACTACCATAATAGAGCCAATCGGAAAGAAAATACCACCCAAAGTAACCAGGGCACGGCGAAGCTCTCAGGGGATGAGCAAAAAGCTGAAAGGGCCCGCGCAGCAGAGTGTATCGAGCTAGTTCATTCCGTCTCACAAATCCCCTGCCAGCGTCGGCTTGATCCAAGATGGCGGCCCGGCATGCTTGCTAGAAGGCCCAGAACACATGCCCGAACAGGACATCAGGAAGGACCACCCAGAAATCAGCAAAGACTACTTGGAGAATGTATTCCTGAAAATGCGCCAGGGATTCCAGGAAGATCTCTCTAAAGCCATCCACACGCTCAGAACAGATATGAATGTGCTAGCTGGGAAAACAGACACGTTGCAGAAAAAGGTAGAGGATATAGAACACTCCTACTCCCTAGCTGAGGATGAAATAAACAGGCTAAACTTTGAAATTTGGACTCTAAAAGAGAACGCAGAGGAACAAGAGAATAGGGACTGCCGCCAAAACCTCCGCGTGCGGTACATTCCGGAGTCAGTAGAGACTACCAACCTACAGCCCTATCTGAAAGACCTGTTTACCCACCTGGTACCTGAGCTGGTGCAGGATCAATTGGAACTAGATCGAGCACACAGGACCCTGGGCCCGATATCTTCAGACCCTAAAAGAGCCAGGGATGTCATCATCCGTTTTCATTCCTATACAACAAAGGAAAAAGTTCTCTCAGCTAGAAAGAGGTGAGGTACCATTTCGTAATACCCACCTGGAAATTTACAGCGACTTATCTAAAGCGACGGTGGACAGGCGAAGAGAATTGCGGCCCCTTGCACAAAAATTAAGGGAACACAAAGTGAGATATAGATGGGGCTTCCCCTTTAAATTGATGGTGCAAGCAGGGGGGAAGCTCCACGCGGTGTCTTACCTGGAAGATGGCCCCCGATTCCTGAGGGCCCTGGGAACCCAACGCACAGGTGACGAAGCGGCGCCTGAAGGAACAGAAGAAGAACAGTCCAGTCAAGGACCGGCGAAAACACCAAGGGCCTCACAACGCCTGGCTTCTCAGAGGAACCCGACGCACGAAGAGTGAAGAGGAACAGCGGAGCAGTGGACATCTTCCCCCCCCCCCTTTTCCACAGAGCCGCAGCAGCGTGAAACCCCTAAATATAAGAGCAACCTCTTGTTTGACTACAACCTGAAATGCAGACCCTATGGCGCAGGACAGTGATCACGCCACACAGCTTAGATGATTGACCTGTCTGCCATTTTCTGGCCCCTCTCCCCACACCCGCTGAGAGGAGAGAACACCCGGCGAAGACGGCGTTAAACCCGTGGTCTCTCTGACGCTTCTTTACAAAGGCCAACCCGGCAGCTAGTTGTAGAGCTGGGGATTCGATAGAAAATCCACGAGTTTTTGAAGAGAGGGACTCAAGCCCTGTCGTGGTCTGGTGAGCATGGGGTTGTGATTAAAGAAGCAAGCGGTCCCGAGATAGATCAGGGGTGGAATTGAGAGGGGAGACGGAACGAGGGAGGTTGGAGACTACCAAAAGCTAATCTGATTATGCCCAGGTTTAATTTAAAGTCTAATTGGAAAAATTCTCCCATAGGAAAGTCTACACCAGTTATATCAAGTTAAAATCACTGTAAATGTCAAAATCTATTTTATATGTTGAACAATGTTGATCCTCTGGCACCACCTTGTGGTGAATTCAAGAAATGTTGAAAATGCTGGGACTATCATAGAGAGAGAACTAGAGGAAAAAGAAAATAAATAAATTCCAGATAGTCATAGTGTTCAGAATTAACTAAATCCTATGTTAGGCCTAAGTATTTAACTACATGTTGCCAATATCTTATGTTATATTGTGTTATGTTTTTTTTTACAATGCCCTATATCGCTCCAATTGGTTATGTGGATACCACCGGGGGACTCCATGTTCTCCCTAATGGGTACCGGGACGCGACACATGGAGAAGTCTCCAGAGGGCAATATGTCCAACCCTCTCACCCTTAGCGTGGTGAGGGTCACTATGTTGGGGTGCGATTATTGTCCACTTTCTCTTTTCTTTTTCCTTTCTACTATTCTCCTCTCCTGCCCCACCCCAGCTGCCCACTCCTCCCCTCTCCTCCCCAGCCCTCGCCCAGTACAGGTCAACTAGGGATCCGAGGAATTAGAGACACAGATATCAATAATACACAAGGATTTCACCTAGGCAAAAACACAATGGAAGAGCATAGGCTGCCCCACCACCTTGGGAAAGTGGAGGGACCACAAGACCTCATTCAATTAAAAGAAAAATGGCCAATAAAACATCACTAAAACTGGTATCACTAAACGTAAAGGGGCTGAACTCTGTAATAAAGAGAGAACTTGCCCTACAAGAACTCAAGAAAACAAATGGTGATATTCTATTCCTCCAAGAGACCCACTTTAACACTACATCCCCCCCAAACACATTCAAAAGAATTTATCATCAAGCATATTATGCGTCCTGCACAGCAAAAAAAAAGAGGGGTAGCTATACTATTCAAACACAATATTCCATTTACTTTAAACAGAGAGGTTTCAGACCCAGAAGGCAGATATTTAATTCTATATGGATCCCTTTCAGGGGTAGAAATAATCTTGGTTAATATATACTCCCCAAATGAAGGCCAAGTGAAATTTTTGAAGGATGTATGTGAAAGTATATCCCCCCAACCTAAAACTACACTACTCTTGGTAGGAGACATGAACATGATAGCAGTCCCAGAGCAAGATAGAGCAAGCGGACAAGGAACCCCACCCACGCTCTACGGAAAAAAATGCTAAATAATTTAGAAACCTATTAAAAGAATTCTCGCTCACTATATTTGTAGGGCGCAACACCAGGGCCAACGGGACTACACGTTCTTTTCACCCCCACACCAGACCTATTCGAGGATTGACTACTTTCTGGGTACCAAAGACATTCTACAGGCATCCTCCCAGTCAAACATAGGATCTATATCATGGTCAGACCACGCTCCGGTGTCACTGGTTCTCTCCCCTTCTGTAAAAACAATCAATATAATTGGAAACTAAACGACTCATTGCTAAATCAAATGGATGTAGAGTTTGATATTAAAAGCTCAGAGAATATTTTATGCTGAATAAGGGCTCAGTAGAGTCACCAGCAATGTTATGGGAAGCCCATAAGGCCATAATAAGAGGAGCTATCATTTCCATAGCATCACACAAGAAAAAAGCTAAGCAAAAACAATATAATGAATTAGCTGAGAAAGTACAGCTCCTTGAACAAAAACACAAAAATAACCCCTCAAAAAAATTATTTAAATTATTAGACAAAACCAGATCTGAATTTAAACGGACTCAACTAGACTAAGTGGAGAGAGCGTTAAGGTGGACCAAGCAAAAATACTACGATAAAGGCAACAAAGCTGACCGTCTATTAGTGTCCAAACTTAGAGGTCTGAGAACCAAATCGCAAATCACATCTATCCAAACTAGGTCAGGAGAAAAAACATACAATGAGAAGCAAATAGCAAAGGAGTTCTCTGACTTCTATTCTAAATTGTATAACCTAAATTTCCCAAAGAACCGATCCTCTGGATCAGAAGCCATTTCCAGGTATTTGGAGTAATGTAAACTTCCAGAACTATCGGAAGAGAATATTCTAGAACTGAACAAAGATATATAACGCTGGAAGAATTATTAGAAGCCATTGCTCAATTGAAAGCTAGCAAAACGCCAGGCCCAGAGGGCTTCTCAAATCAGTACTATAAAACATTTAAGATGGTGTTATCCCTGTATATGCTGGATGTATTTAATTAGTTTCTAGAGGGAGCGGCCATACCGACATCAATGTCCAAAGCAAATCTAGCAATTATACACAAGGAAGGGGGAGACCCACTACACTGTGGTAACTATCGCCCCATAGCCCTCCTTAATTCGGACTTAAAACTTTTTAGCAAACAGACTTGCCCAATACTACCCAGTTTAATCCATATAGACCAGGTCGGGTTTGTCTCAGGAAGACAAGCCTCCGATAATACTAGAAAAATTATCAATCTTATAGACCATGTACATCTCTCAAACACGAAGGCTATCCTGCTGAGTCTAGATGCTGAAAAAGCATTTGACAAGTTAAGATGGGACTTTTTAGATCAAACACTGATTAAATTCGGATTTAGGGGCCAGTATCTAGAGGGGATAAGAGCCCTCTACAAAACTCCCACAGCTGTCGTGAAACTCCCAAGAGGAGACTCAAATCCCATAAAAATTAATAATGGTACCCGACAAAGATAGTAAACACAAAAAACAAAACTGTGCGCTACTACCTAACTACCTATAAAGTTTAAATGTATAAATATATACAGTGCAGTGACTATACCATCAATTTAGTGATAAAAAATTAAACCACAACTCCCACAGTGAGATAATTATACATTAAATAATAAGTGCCACATAACCATGTTGGGGATAATGGCGTCTGCAGCTGTAAACGCAGGGGTGGCTCAGCACCCCACACACACTAAGAGAATGGAAACAAAAGAAAACAGCGCACAACGCCAAATAGTGAAGCAAATTCAACAATATATTATAGAATTAAAAAGGGGGTAATATATCTGCGTACATGAAAAAAGTTGGTAAAAGGCATGTAGTGTGTATCACACTGTTTACCACTCGGCAGCTGTTAGCTGTAGATTCAGGTGCTTGCTTCCCTCTGCTGCTGCAGCTCAGTTGATTCTGGGGCAGGACGTCAGTCTTTTCACTCCCAAGGGGATTTCCCTTCATGCAGCCAGGTTCAGCAGCTGGTACTGGGGCTCGGTGAAATCGCTCCTGCTTCCTGGCCGATATGAAGCTGCTCCTGTACCTCGGCAGGTGTATCCTCTGCACAGAGGTTAAAACGCAGCTTGCTGGGGTGCCCTCAGCGTGCCACGGTGCCGCTCGGTCGCGGGACGCTGTGTAATGACGTCTCTGTCTACACAGCAGTGGTGGATTCAATAGGGAAGTTTGAACAGTCCCTGAAGAAGTAGTTAATTCTACGAAACTAGTTGGATGTAACATTCTATTGCCTTATATCTGCTTACATTGGCCTTTGTCTATGTATTGGCCTGTCCTGTTTTTATTTCATCCTGTGTGCTGTTTTGGACACTTGTGAGAGACTTTGTAAGACTGTTCAAACTTCCCTATTGAATCCACCACTGCTGTGTAGACAGTGACGTCATTACACAGCGTCCCGCGACCGAGCGGCACCGTGGCACGCTGAGGGCACCCCAGCAAGCTGCGTTTTAACCTCTGTGCAGAGGATACACCTGCCGAGGTACAGGAGCAGCTTCATATCGGCCAGGAAGCAGGAGCGATTTCACCGAGCCCCAGTACCAGCTGCTGAACCTGGCTGCATGAAGGGAAATCCCCTTGGGAGTGAAAAGACTGACGTCCTGCCCCAGATTCAACTGAGCTGCAGCAGCAGAGGGAAGCAAGCACCTGAATCTACAGCTAACAGCTGCCGAGTGGTAAACAGTGTGATACATGCCTTTTACCAACTTTTTTCATGTACGCAGATATATTACCCCCTTTTTAATTCTATAATATATTGTTGAATTTGCTTCACTATTTGGCGTTGTGCGCTGTTTTCTTTTGTTTCCACCTGACAAAGATGCCCCCTGTCTCCGCTTCTGTTCGCCCTCTCCATAGAGCCCCTGGCAACTACAATCAGAGACGAAAAGAATATTAAAGGAATTGAAATTGGAGAGACAAACTATAAAATATCCCTTTTTGCCGACGACATCATCCTTACTCTAGCCAACCCCTTGACGTCCCTCCCGAACTTACATTCCCAACTAGGCCAATTCAGTAAAATTTCGGGGTACAAAATTAACACGGACAAGTCGGAGGCACTGAATTTATCCCTGACAGTACCCGAAGTTAAGCTGCTACAAGCAAACTTTTAATTATAAATGTAGCTCGACAAAGATTAAATATCTGGGAATACAGATAGCAAGTTTCTATAAATCCCTATACCAATATAACTATCCCCCCCTTTTTGAAAAGATATAAAAAAAGATCTCCAGAGCTGGAGCGAATATCAGATATCTTGGCTAGGAAGAATAGCCACAGTTAAAATGAATATTCTGCCAAGACTCTTATATTATTTCCAGACTCTACCAATAGACATCCCACTGTCTGAGCTCAAAAATATTCAAAACAGAATTTTCCAATTTATATGGAAAAACAAAAGACCAAGGGTTGCTAGATCAATTTTGCTAGCTCCAAAGGATTGCAGAGGTTTGGGAGTCCCGGATATCACTAAATACTATTTGGCGGCCCAACTAAAACAAGTTATAATGTGGAACAATGATCCAACTACAAGTTGTTGGCTTGGGATTGAGTTTACCTATGCGGAACCTCTGTCTCTTCCGGCCGCTCTTTGGGCCGAGGGAGGAAGAGAAACCTTCACGGAAAAATTTAAACTGGGAGCAATGAGATGTACATGGAAGATATGGGCTAGAAACAAGGGGAAATATGATCTGGCATCCTCCCCTACATTATTGACCCCTATATTTAACAACCTCGAGTTTCTTCCAGGCTGACTCCCAAAGGGACTTGGTAAATTTAAAGAGCTAAAAATGGGAATAGCCAATGACTTTGTATCTAAAGGTAAGATTTTACCACTTCCAGATTTAGAGAAAAAATATCAAATTACAAACCTACCAGTATTTGGCTTCTTACAAATTCGACACTATTTACAAACAGTCTCAAAAGATTCGGCATTTTCGGCCCTAACAAAATTTGAAAGGCTATGCAGAAGAGGCTATTACTGTAAAGGTCTGATTTCGGAGGTGTATCTGGGCCTGGTGATATCCGCAGCACACTCTAATCATAGTTAAATGCTAAAATGGGCAGAAAATTTAAATTTAGAATTAGAGACGACTGGGAGGATATTTGGGAAGCAGCCTCCAAAACATCAATTTGTACCACTATAAAAGAGAATATATATAAAATCTTATTTCATTGATACATAACCCCGAATAGGCTGAGCCAGATCTTCCATGGGTCCTCAGATTTGTGCTGGAGAGGATGCGGGCAAAGAGGAAACATGGCTCATATCTGGTGGAATTGTCCAAAAATTCAGGGGTTCTGGATCATGATACAAACAATGATACTAGAACTCCTGGGGATGGAGATAGAGGTGGACCCGCTGTCTATGATCTTAACCAAACCGATAGAGGGCCTACAGCCGCAAGTGGGTAAAATGATAAATCATGTCCTCACAGCAGCCCGTTGCTCGATTGCCGCGGCCTGGAAAAAGATCAATGCTCCCTCCAGACAGACAGTATTGAGAAGGATTAGGGAAATTAAGGTAATGGAACTCCTCTCAGCACAATTTAGCCAAAAGGTAGATATATTTCAAAAGATCTGGGAAATTTGGCCAGAAGATTAACAACCTTAAGAGTTGAGCCACCGAATATCGGGACTGACAACTTTCTCTCCCCCCCCCCTGTCCACTCCCCCCCCCTCTTTACCCCACCCCTCTTTCTCCTCTCTGCTCTCTTCTATCCTTTGACTTTTCACAGAGAGATACACAAGGAAGCGGCCGCTACCCCAATAAGATTTGAAAAAGTTACTTGGATCACATTAAAAGAAAGTAGATAAATAGGAAAAGACAACAGTGCAATGTTCATGTTTAAATGCAATGTTTAATTTTTTCTCTTCTTAAGAATGTGAGTCTGTATCATTTATATGGAAACGTTTATTGTATGATGTCTATCTCTCGAAAAACAATAAAAAAAAATGCTTTGCTGTGACGTCCCCCCCCCCCCCCTTACCTCGCGTGGCTTCAAATGATGCCACAGGGTTAAGACGTCACGTTACCATGACAACGGTGACATCACATGACCCCGCTGCGTCATTTGATGCTACGTTGCCATGGTCACGCGTCCTGAACCGGCTGAATCTCGGTAAGTAGAGGTTGCAGAGGCCTTGTGCAGTCCCCCGGCATTTAATTTAAATGCCTTGGGAAACTGTACTTGTAACCATGTATTATTTGTTTTACTCTGTGCCCAGGACATACTTGAAAACGAGAGGTAACTCTCAATGTATTACTTCCTGGTAAAATATTTTATAAATAAATAGTAAAAGAGCGTGAGACCTCTGCAACCGCCCGCACCCCTAAAAAATCTCAGGGGGCGCGCCCCCCAGGTTGCACACTACTGCTCTATGGAAGTACAATGCAATTGATGATTAATTTAGCACATAACATCTGTTTTTTGGCACTGCCATTTAAAATTTTTATGAAAAAAAAAATATTTTTAAATACCACATCTCATGATGTTACTTTTTAATTATTTAGAACCTAATCACATTTGTGAGTCGAAAGCCACTACGCTTAAAAACAATTTTTTTTTTTTTTTAAATTAAAGTACTTTTGTCATCCCACAAAAATAGATTAATCAGATAATGGGGAAACAACTTAAGACTTGTGATATGATACATTAGATTATGAAAGAGTAGTATTCTTTTGATTTTACGTTTTGACCTAAACATAATAAATGATGGGGTTTGTGTGGTCGAATGTATAAATTATGTAATCCTCATGAAAAATTAACACCATTCCTTGTACAGGTAGAGTATTTTCTTTTAGCTTCTTAGACCTACATATTAAAACTAAAGTAACTCAAGTCTACAGAACCTAATACCAGATATAACATTTTAAGTCATTGGGAGACTTCCATTGACTGCATCCGGAATGGCTGATTAGCGAGGGAGCTCCTGGGACCCTCTTAGTATAACGCGATCAAAAGTCTATTTTTCACCCCTAGATTTTTATGCCTCCCCGACAGATCGACCGGCCAAGTCTGCTATGTCTAGCAAACTTAAAAAGCCGCCCACCCAGGGTGTTTTCTGTTTTTTTTATGGGCTCTCAGCGCTGGTCGGGCTTCAGTAGTTATCCCCTTTGTAAATGAACCCTTCAAATATTTAATTATTTGTCCAGGGTGACTATTGGAAGGTGACGCGAGCTCAGGCCTTTAATCCTCCTACTAAGATACAATGGTATCTGTTACAGATGGGGTTTCCCGTTTTTAAGCTTATTGTGGTCAGAAATGGCAAGCATCTCGCCATTAGACACCCAGAGGAGATTGAATAATTTATCCGTGTATTGAGCCTACCTCCACCACCTGCCCAGACTCGCGAGCACCCGAGATCTCAAAGACCGGATTGAGGCCCGGGACCCTCCAGGGCCTCTGAGAGACTTGCGGGGCAAAACGCGCTAAGAACAGAGACTTAAGAGAAAAAATCCATCCATCTCTACGAACAATGCCCTGTTTCAACACCGATCACCACCTGAAGGAAGAAGACCCATCCGACCCCACTTACCTGAAAGGCAGCAGCAGTTTCTGTAGAAATTTTGGATCCGACGCTCGCCTCCGGGTTTTGGCCTGGGGAGCTTTGTCCGTGGATTTGTTCTAGCCTCCTCATACTGTCGGTGCACAGGTGCAGCTGGTGCCTTTTTTGAGCTGCTGCCCTATTTCCTATGTTGATATCTAAGAAGGAGATCTGCCCGTAGAGGGTATTTGGTTGGGTGGGCGAGAGGGGGGGGGGTCTTATTACTGGCCAGAGGCCCGACCATGGCTGCGATCTGTCCTGCTTATTTTTCTGGATCCGGGGTCTAACGCAGGAAGATCAACCATCCATCTGGAACACCCCGACAGGCTGTTGCCCTCCACAGGTCTGATTTAAGACCGGGGTGGAACTGACACGCCTTCTATCCGGACGCCCCTACCTGGACTCGGTCACACAGATTTGATTGGAACATTCTCTTCTTTTTCTTTCTAATATGAGCGGGCCGTACCCTACCTCTGTTGGTCGGTTGAGAACCGAGATCTGGGCCGTCAAGAGCCCCCCCAGGGGGGATTAAAAAGTTGTTATGCTCCCAGTTTGAGATGTTTAACTGTTTACCCTAATTTAGCATTGTAGAAACCAACAGCCTTTCGCCAAGATGATTCGGGGGCTTGAACTTTAGAATTGAGGCAACAATCCACTAGGATTTGAGAGCAGCTATCCCTTCTCCCTCCCCCCCGCACACTATTTCTATGCTGTTCGGTGATAACTGAGATCCGTTGCTCTCTCTAACGCGCGCGCTGCCCACGAGCAAGAAAGGACCTCGGTACTGAGGTAGGGAAGTAGTAAACAACGCACCTACAGATGCGGAAGCATGCCTGGCAGGCGGATTGTCAAACGTAGCCGCATCTGGATTGGAGAGTGGGTTAGTGGATACTTTCCAAGGTCTTTGAATGGAGAGTTCAGAATAGTCAAGTCCGTTAGCCGTGGTCTGGGGTTGGAGAGGATAGAATCGTGGAGGTCCGTATAGCCGTGGTTTGGGTTGGAGATATCCGCAAAGTCGAGGGTAAGCCGGGGTCAGTATCCAGAGGGATTCCAAAATCAAGCTGGGTCTTTACACAAAGAGTTATCTGCAAAAGAACATGGGACAAGGAGCAAGGCACAACAGGAGCTCAAAGCTACAACAAGTTATGCTCAGCAAGGTAGGAAAGGAAATGCAGGGTATTTGTAGCACACAGGAGCCAGAAGCAAGGGAGGCGGAGCGGAGATGCTGCCTCCGCGAAGGCAAGGATTTGCTGCAGGAGACAAGTGGGGTAAATGAATACTTGCCACGCAGCTGGGGTGCAGTGCACAAAGTCATTTGTGCGCGCAACGCGTGAGAGGAGCGTGACGTGTCCGAGTGGGCGGAACTAAGCTCCTTGGCACACGAAGAGCTGCGTGTGTGCTCTGTAAGCGGAGCCGGGGTTCGCACACGCGCTGGTGCCAGAGCGGAAGTCTGAGATAAGACAGGTAAGGAGGGAACACATCGCAAAGGACGTGTTCCCCGATTCCTTACACTCTTCTATCTAGGCGAAAACGCCGGTCTGCGCATGCACAGAACTGAAAATCGCCGGATCCGCTTTCCGCCAATTTTCACTATACGGCGGGCCCCAGGAACGGAACCCGCCGTATACCCGGGGCCCTCCTGTACGCTGTTAAATTTTGTGATTATAATGCCTATCTGAAGGTACCCCTAAACCACAGCTCCAAACCTACACTGTAGCAAATAAGACTATCCTTCAGAGCCGCCATCTATGGGAGCCCATAAGACGAGACTATAGTCATATGTGATATGCTCTTATGTTATAAATAATACATACGGTATATCTATAAGCTGCCTTGATATGTCCTAGTCCCAGTCTCAGCTGGGAAACATAACTGTACTAAACATTTGTAGCAATGGACTCGGACATTACTATAGAAACACAAAGACCCCAGACCTCCCCCCCCCTCTTTTCTCCTTTTTATTTCGAAACCTTTAAGGTCCCCATGAGCAATGTGATGGTAGGGTTTAGCTTGGGGACCTAATAAAGAGAAATCCCAGCTATTTACTCAAAAAAAAACTGTGTAACTTGGCTGTCCTAGTAATATTTCATTCAGCCTAATATCTAGGGAAGAACGGAATGTATAATGTACCATGTCTGTAAGAATGTATTTCAAAGCATGTATTCTGTCTTCCCTGTGACAATCCTTCCCCCAGTTTAGTGAATCAACATTGTTCCGTGATGTGATTTGAGCTAGCTGTCCTGTCTTTTACATTTCTACCTTATGTCTGTATTTATGCCTCTGTTAGCAATTCCTCTCAGATTAGATAGTTGGTAATTGTGTAGTGATGGAATTCACATGCAAGAAAGTAAATTAGATACTACACTGTTACTGTCATTTCTATGGAGAAAGACTAGTAATTCACTCAGTTGAAGCTCTCCACAGAAATTGATCAGAACAAAGGTATGGGATTAGTTAACTGATTTCAGGTCTGAGCCCCAGGCACTGTTTCTCTTGGCTGGCTGCCTTGCTCAATAGCCACCAAGGGGTATAAAAGGAACACTGCTGGTCAGAGCAGGGGTTGGTTATTCCACAGGGAGAGAAGTCCACCTCTGGGAAGGAGTGTGAAGTTTGCTGAAATCCACTCTGGGAGGGAGTGTGGAGTTGGACTGTGACCAGCTGGAGGTACATGTCTGTGGCTTCTGTGTGCAGCACTCTGATTTCCTGAAGCGGACAGGGGAAACCCATTTGAAGTTGGTCCCTGCAACTTGGAAAGGTAGATCTCATTCCCCCAGACCCCCATAAGTGTGTATATTTTTGTATTTCTGTTTGTTTCCGAGGATTTATCCAAAATAAACCTCATTTTATTTCACTGCCTTGTTTTGCCCTGTGATTGATCCCTTAAATATAAATGGAGTTAAAAGTCCTTGTCTACTGGGACAAGCAACCCTTACAGGGATGCTGAACACATTTAATTTAGGCTGGGCCCAAGCCCAACTTTGACTATATAATAAGTAAACTATCTCTCCATGAAGAGAAATGATTAATAAAAACCACTAGGTGTATTATTAATGAGAATCAGTGAGGGTTCCTGTACCCTTCCCTCTGCTGACCACAGAACCCCGTGACCGGGGTTGTCCCCAAAGTGCCTTATGCCCATCAATCCAGTTGTTTGATTGTCACGGGAGACGAGGGTTATTAACACCTTTTCCTACTGGGATCATCTGATTGAACAAGACACAGCCGTAAAATTGTAATTTATTCCAGCATTTGACATACACACAAACTAACACGGTTTACACACTTACTGGGAACGGGGCTAGCGAATAAAATCTTCCTTTAAACAAAATTGTCACAAATGACCTCTGGAGGAGCCCTTTCCAATGACCGGGAGGTACTCACGAAAGTCCTGGAACGCAGTTCGGCAAGCAATCCCAGCCGCGACCGCTACGTCCTCAAAAAGCGGGAATTTCTTCAGTCAAAATCTTGGAAGCCGGCTCGCGTCTATTCCTTAGAGTATGTTTGAATTTGGCGCTTGGATTCTGAGGTCCTGATTGGCTGCAAGGTTTCCTATGGGTTTTAGAGTCCCATTCAGAAACCACTACAACCAATCACTGATTTGCCAGTATTCTGAAGCCGGGTGGGCACTGATTTGGATTCTGCTAGGGGGGAATGCGCCAACCTGGCACCTCTGCCTCTTAGCATATCGAGCCCACCCGCTGTCCAGGCTCCGCTGAGTCTGGGGCAGGGCAAATGGTTGCCGGATAGCCCTTTTTTTGCCCAGGACGGAGGTACTCGGGTATAACTACAGTACTCCTCCTGTTCTAACACCTTGGCATCCCTGAGGCTTTCAACTCCGGGTCTCGAGTAGACCCAGTGGTGCCAAGCTTGGTAGCCATCTGGTCTCTTGGAACCACGGACTTGGAATCCCACAGCCACACACATAATGTTACAAGCATTTCACATTTATTAAACAACCTTTTAATAAAATTCTCTCGCTTATGTGTCTGTGTGTTTTAACTGATATAAGTCCTCTGGTGTGTTGTCAGTGATAGAATAAAATATGTGATTCCTATTTTTATCAGCCTTATCCCTGGCACATTACATAACCCTGACTTTACTGTACCACCACCATAAAAAACCTTGCAGCTGTTGAACATAGCTGGAGCACCCCCTGAACCCCTACATCAAGTTCAGAGTGCTTGGGCATGGTCTGGGCACCCCACCTTATACTAGGGATTCCTGGACTGTTCTGTTCTTGATCCCCCATGCCCGCTTTACTTTTCCAGCCTGTGCCGAAGCAGGGAACCCTGGCGGTGAGTCGCAAGAACGTTTCCAGGGTAGGATTTTGCCGGAGCACTGTGCTTCAATGTGCCCGAGACTCTTAACTGATTTCCGGGTACATCTCTGGGGTGTCCCATAACTCGGGAACCCTGCTACATAGCAACAATCTGATTTGAAGATTCTCTGCAAAACCCACCCTTAAACTTGCAGCCTCGCAAGCTCTGCTGCTCAGTACCCCTGGAAAGTGTACTAACTGAATTTGGAAAATTCTCAGGCTCCAAAATTAATAACGATAAATTCAAGGCACTTAAACTAAACCTCCCAGCGCCTGAAATTAAGCTTCTCCAACTACATTTTAATTGTAGATGGAACTCCTCCCACATTAAATATCTGGGGATAAATATGACGAGGCACTACACATCTCTCTACCAGTGCAACTACCCTCCCCTATTCGATAAGCTATAAAAAAACGGATTTGGCGCTTTGGGATGGTCTCAGGATCTCATGGATCGGCAGAATAACCGCAGTCAAAATGAATATACTCCCCTGGTTACTTTATATTTTCCAGACCCTTCCGGTCTGTGTACCTGAAAACAAACTAAAAACCCTACAAAACAGAGAATATTCCAATTTATCTGGCAAGGTAAAAGGCAGAGGATAGCTAGATCGGGTTTGCTGGCCTCCAGAGCGAGAGGGGGTATGGGAGTCCCAGACATTTTGAAGTATTATCTAGCCACACAACTGCGACAGTTGGTAATCTGGAATGCCGACCCAGATCTGTGTTGCTGGCTGTCCATAGAGTCCCAGTACTTAGGAGCGACTTCTCTGCCGTTCTCTTTCTGGGCCTATGATCGACGCAATATAAATACAAAAGCGTTCGATCTGTGCTCAATGAGGTGTTCGTGGGATGTATGGACTAAAACAAAAGACACATTTTAAACTCGCCTTTTCACCCTTCCAACTCGCCCCACTTTTTGATAATCACAGCCTTGGGGAAAATTAGGGTTATCAAGCAATTTGTTGAATATAAGGATGCAAATATCAGAACAATAGGAGACCTTCTAGACAAAGGGAAGCTCCTTAGTTTCCAGGAATTTAGGAGTAAATACGATATCCCGGATCTCCACATGTTTAAGCATCTACAAATCAGACACATTTTATACACACTGGATAGGAAACTCTAGTTTCTGCCACCTACAAATTTTGAATCTCTTTGCAAAAGGGGAACCTACCAGAAAGGGTTAATCTCAAGAATATACCAGGGGATGGAAGCCTCGATAGACATTCCCGATCACAATTATATAATAAAATGGGCGGCCGATTTAAATATAGAAATAGATGATTGGGAAGACCTATGGGAGTTTGCAGCAAAAACCTCTACATGCACCACCATCAAGGAAAATATCTACAAAATTGTATTTTACTGGTACCTTACACCTATTAGATTGAAACAAATATACCCAGAGGTGTCAGACCTTTGTTGGAGGGGTTGTGGACGAAAGGGGGGCATGGCGCACATTTGTTGGACTTGCCCCACCATTGAAAAATTCTGGTTTACCATACAAGCCATTATTGAAGAAACTACAGAACTCACTATCCCTCTCGACCGATTGATTTACCTACTTGCAAAACCAGTAGAAGAGATAAGCCACCCTATACGGTGACTAATCTCATTTATTCTCACAGCAGCTAGATGCGCTATTGCTGAAATTAGCCCCCCTCTCCCCTCTAGACAAGTATAGTCGAAAAAAGAATAAATGTAGTAATGGTAATGAAATCTGATGGCTTTCCTGAAACACTCAACTGAAGAATTTTTATAAAAAATGGGATCCGTGGTCAG
The DNA here is from genome assembly GCF_040206685.1 of Ascaphus truei. Classification (NCBI taxonomy): domain Eukaryota; kingdom Metazoa; phylum Chordata; class Amphibia; order Anura; family Ascaphidae; genus Ascaphus; species Ascaphus truei. The sequence goes on from NC_134485.1 coordinate 384,266,135, forward strand.
GCAATTGAGCTTAAGTTGAATTAGAAGCTGGTAACTGGAAGACATAAACCAAGCCTCCTAAAAGATAACTCTACAAATAGGTAGATTCCATTTGCTGTTAAGAGGACTGGCCCTGGCGGGCGGGTGGAGCCCCTCCTTTTCCCAACCCCTCCCTTCTTTTTTTTTTCTATCACTGTCCACTTTATAGGACATTGACCCGACAGTGCTAGTTGGTTTCTTTTCACCAACTGCTTGCAAACATACACACGCACTTCTAAATGTATGATCTGAGCTACAATTATGACCCGGTACTATAACAATAATAACCACTGTTTTCCCCATTCCACTATACTTACTGCAAATGTAACTGTGTGTTTTGTTTTATTTCTGAATGTCACCAGATATTGTTTTCTTTTTCTGAATATTGAATAAAAATATTTGAAACAAAAAAAACCACATTTTAATACTGTGTGTGTTGCTTCTGTTTTCTAAGATACAAGAAGAAGCGTGCACGTGAACACTGCAGTCTTTCTTGTTTGTATGAAAAGTGTTGAATGCGCTAGAGGCAGACAATTTTGGCTGCAGGCTGAAACTGGGGTGGCCTACAGCAAAGCCAGAAGAGATTATTGAATGCTGCACACCACATTAAGCAGAACAAGGATACAAATACCGGTGCTCCTGGTCCAGGGAAAACCTGTGTGATATTCCAAGTCAGTATGGAAGAAAAGAAGCGAAACAGGGCACTGCGGATTTAAATAAAGTGAATTTATTGCCAATTGATCGACATCACTAATTATTGAGGGGCTGACATAGGACGACACGTCGGATCAATTGGCAATAAATTCACTTTATTTAAATCCGCAGTGTCCTGTTTCGCCTCTTTTCTTCCCTACAGCAAAGCCAACCAGCTGGGTATGAACAGGAAATCGGCACTGGCTGGGGAGGTCAGTCTGAAAGTTCTACGATGGGTAGCTAAACAGAGCAAGCTGCAGTAGTAACAGAGTTCTTCAAGGTCCAGGGGGCCAGATTGAGATGTCAGGAAGGAGCAGAGTTCAAAAGTCCTGAAGGCTACAGGGAAACAGAAACAAAGTAGGAGCCAGGTGAGATTTGTTGAGGGCCCAAAGAGGACAGAGAATTCAGGAGCTGGCAACAGGATCCAGAGGTAACTCATGTTTTTGTACCAGCAGTCAAGTGCTGCTGACCTGGAATAATTTAAAGTCGGGCTTGACCTTTTTGAGATGTAAAAATATTAAGACGCAAAAACCCTCTGGTAAAATCTTCGGCTGTGCTGCGATATAATGGTGTAATATGGAGTTTATACTATCCACCCTATAAAACCATACCAACCCTTCTGAAACAATGTTCAAATCTCCAATGTCCCCTGTGTGGGAAATCATAAAAATAAACAGACATAGTGTAAACTGTTTACGTATAGTCATTTACAAGATGTCAGATCAAACAGACTTTGGGGTGTTTAAACCAGGACACCAGCGCCTTTCAAACAGACTCCGCAGCTCTGCTTTTCCCACAGTTGGCTGGTATCCAATTCGCTGCAAGGGCTCTTGTGTACTGCGTCCCTCCTGATTCATTACTCCGCTTTATCAGCAAAGTTTTTGAAAGGCCAACAACAAAATGTATGGCAGGCTCACAGTTCAAATCGCAGATATCTTGCCATCACATTTACTTTTTATAGCAGTCTAACATAATTAGCTTCCAAATTTTGTTCCAGGAAAGAACAGGATCAGGTGAATCCAATTGTAAAAAGTCCATAAAGAGCGAACATACAGTTGTGTGAAAAAGAAAGTACACCCTCTTTTTGAATTCTATGGTTTTACATATCAGGACATAACAATCATCTGTTCCTTAGCAGGTCTAAAAATTAGGTAAATACAACCTCAGATGAACAACAACACATGACAAATTACACCGTCATGATTTATTTAGCAAAGATAAAGCCAAAATGGAGAAGTTGTGTGTGAAAAACTAAGTACACCCTTACTGCTTCCATAGGAATTAAGATGCTAAGTAACAGACAGGTGCTGCTAATCAAATACCCTTGATTAATTGATCATCAGCAAGTGTGACCACTTCTATAAAAGCCGGTTTTAGCAGTTTGCTGGTCTGGAGCATTCAGGTGTGTGTTAACACTGGGGGGCGCAAGATTATGTGGGGGGGGGGGCGCGCAGCCTGCGTGCGGGGAAACCTGGGGGCGGCAGAGCTGTGCACGGGCGGCCAAAAGCTCCATGCTGAGGCTGCTTCCCTGCTCTGTCTTGCAGAGGAGGCGGGGCCTTCCCTGCACACAGCAAGCCCTCCTGTCTGTTACCCGCCCGTTTTCAGCTGCACATGGGGGGACCTGAGAAGGCTTAGTTACTCCCTCCCCCCACCAGGTGTGTGTGTGTGTGTGTGTGTGTGTGTGTGTGTGTGTGTGTGTGTGTGTGTGTGTGTGAATGAATGGAGGACAAAGCGCACTAGCAAAAAACGGAGCAGGAAGGACCCAGAATACAAAAATAAATTAAAAGGGCACTTTAATGTGACAAAGACCCATCCAACGCGTTTCGAACGTCACAGCGTTCTTTTTCAAGGATCCTTGAAGTAGAAGTATATAAGTATTTAGGCTGCGCTTATAGTGCCGGCGATGCAACGTCGCCCGAAAACAAATGCATTGTCGCCGCCGCGTGCGCTTATAGTAAGCGTGACGTGGCGACGCAATTTTTTTTAAGCCGGCAATATTTGATTTTTTTTCAGGGGCTGACGCCTCACGTGACAGCCCCTGAACCAATCAATGGCCTGGTCGCCCACACCGCAGCCGCAAAGCAAAATACAACTTTCGCTAGTGGCGACGGGTGACGTTGCCGTCGCGGGCTCTATATGCGAGGCCTTAGACATATTTGTATTTACATTGTATACCGTTTAATAAAGGTTTTTTTTTCATGTGATTTTGATTACATCAGGCAGGGGGGGGGCCCGAGAAATTTCATGGATAAAAAGGGGGGCTCGGCAGAAAAAGTTTGCTCACCCCAACACAATGCCAAGGAGAAAGACATCAGCAATGATCTTAGAGAAACAATTGTTGCTGCCCATCAATCTGGGAAGGGTTATAAGGCCATTTCCAAACTATTTAAAGTCCATCATTCTACAGTGAGAAAGATTATTCAAAAATGGAAAACATTCAAGACAATTGCCAATCTTCCCAGGAGTGGACGTCCCAGCAAATTCACCCCAAGGTCAGACCGTTCAATGCTCAGAGAAATTGCAAAAAACCCAAGAGTTACATCTCAGATTCTACAGGCCTCAGTTCGCATGTTAAATATTAAAGTTCATGACAGTACAATTAGAAAAAGACTGAACAAGTATGGTTTCTTTGGAAGGGTTGCCAGGAGAAAGTCTCTTCTCTCTAAAAGAACATGGCAGCACGGCTTAGGTTTGCAAAGTTGCATCTGAACAAACCACAAGACTTCTGGAACAAAGTGGAGATGTTTGGCCATAATGCACAGTGCCACGTTTGGCAAAAAACAAACATAGCATATCAGAACAAATACCTCATACCAACTGTCAAGCACGGTGGTGGAGGGGTGATGATTTGGGCTTGTTTTGCAGCCACAGGACCTGGGAACCTTGCAGTCATTGAGTCGACCATGAACTCCTCTGTGTACCAAAGTATTCTAGAGTCAAATGTGAGGCCATCTGTCAAAAGCTTGGCTGAAATTGGGTCATGCAACAGGACAATGATCCCAAGTCCACCAGCAAATCTACAACAGAATAGCTGAAAAAGAAAAGAATCAAGGTGTTTCAATGGCCCAGTCAAAGTCCAGACCTCAACCCGATTGAAATGCTGTGGCTGGACCGTAAGAGAGCTGTGCATAAACAAATGCCCATAAACCTCAATGAACTGAAGCGACGTTGTAAAGAGTGGGCCAAAATTCCTCCACAACGATGTGAGAGACTAATACAGTCATACAGAAAACGATTACTTCAAGTTATAGCTGCTAAAAGTGGTTCTACAAGCTTTTGAATCATAAGGTGTACTTAGTTTTTCACACATGGCTTCTAGATTTTGGCTTTATTTTTGTTAAATCATGACACGGTATAATATGTCATGTGCTGTTGTTCATCTGAGGTTGTATTTACCTAATTTTAAGACCTGCTAAGGAACAGATGATTGTTATGTCCTGATATGTACAGTAAAACCATAGAATTCACAGGGTGTACTTTCTTTTTCACACCACTGTAATATGATCAACATATAAAAGTCTGATCTAATATCTTGTGACTATTGGTAAACAGTTTATACTGTGTTTTTTCTTTATGATTTCCAACACACGAGATAGTATGTGTATATATTATAACCTCCATATTACACCATTATATCGCAACATATGCTAAGATTTTCCCTTAGGGGTTTTGCGGCTTTGTATCTTTGATATCTCTATTGGACGGGAGAGGAGACCGTGGACTGAGGGCAGCCATCCCTTCTGGATATGTAGTTTCATTTTATTCATAAGAGTATAACTTTTGCGCTTTTGTGTATATTCACATCACTATTGCCCTTTTGGCAATCTGGAGTAACTGGGAATGTTGAGACGAAGTCTAGTCTGAACTTCAATACGAAGGGCTTGCTGAGCAGCAATGCTTCAGACAACAGCAGCCCAAAGCAACTGCAGAATAGCTCAGTACGAAGCGCCGTTGCCACGGAGCTTAGAAATCCTGGATTAAATTCCCTGGGTGCCTTTACAGTAGCTGTTTTAAGGTGAATTGCAGACATTAAAACCTCACACACATAGTCTGGATAAGTCTTGTTTGGGAATGTTCACTTTTTAGTGCAGCCACATAAATTAACAAAGATGGTTGTGAGCATCTGGTCACTCATCTGCCTGAGGGCCGGCATCTGCATGCTGAGGCACAGCCATGGGTGCGGGTCTGGAGTCAAGTGTTCCGGTTACACTGTGCAGGTCAGGAGCCTGGGATTCAGGTTGGGAGTTTGTGACATGGGGACCAATGACTGGAGGATGGTGCATTGGGGGGCATGAACCGAGGCAATAGAGGCTTTCGAGCCGGGAGGTTAGTAGAACTCAGGACAGGAGGCTTCTTGGTAGCAGGAACATAGACCGAAGGCTACTGCTGATTAGGTATGAAGCTAGAGCTGCAGCATAGCAGAAATGGAGACCAGGGCCATTGAAAAAGAACATTGAACAAAGGCATGGAGGCCGGCTACAGAGCAGGCTTGGTAGCTGAAAATACAGAAATCGTGGCTTGATGAAATCCTTCAATCTTGTAACGTGCCTGTATAATTAAAGTCAATTATAGGCCCACTCTAGTGCATTGTCAGACGAAATCAAGGTGGGTTAGCCATATTTTATCTATATGGTACATATCATGATGCAGAGTATCGCAGATAATATTGATCTAAAAAAGTCTGAAAGTTAGCCACGTCACCCCTGAAGCACTTTTGAGACCCGGGTCTCTGGCTCAGCTTTTCACGAAGCGCAAACCCTGACATACATAATGCGATGGACAAGGCAAAAAGGTTAAACTGACCAGAATGGAGCAGGACTCTGAGCAAGACAATGAAACTTACCTAGTAATGGCAGCTGGTACAAAACTGTTAGCTCTGTAGGCCAAAACTAGACTAGAGCTCACCAGCTGGGTATGGGCAGAAAGAGGAGACATCCCAGTGGCTGGAGAGATTTGCCTGAAAGTTCTAGTGCTGGTAGCTAGGCAGGACAGACCTTGGTAGTACCAGGTTGTCATGAGGTCGAGATCCAAAGGCTAGACAAAGATGTGGTCAGGAAGCAGATGTTACAGGGAAGCAGGTGCAAGACTGAGTCGGGAACTAAACAGGACTGGGAAAACATTAGCTGGAACAAGGTGAGACTGACCTAGAAGTATTTATAGTCAGGATTGTTTCTAGATTTGTCAATCAGGAGTGGTTGGGTGTGTCCAAAGCGTTCTCTGTGCTGCAACTCACCGGGCTTGCTGAGCAGCAAAGGTGCCTGATAACTTCAGGCAATTGATGAGCAACGCAGCTGCAGAATCCTGCAGGAACCTTGGGGTCAATTTCTAGAGTCCCGTGTATGTAATTTATGTAGATGCCGAATAACTACTTTTATCGTTTCTGTTAATCAAGTTCCTTATCTTAGGCCATAAAATGTGCAGTTTTTGTGCAGCAGTTGGTAGAGTATGTTCAGATTTATACAGTAATTTTTGGAGTGTTTGAATGAAAGTTTTCTGGATGCAAAGCTAGAGCAGACAACCTGCACCACATTTATAAACAGGGGGGGGGGGGAGGGGAAGTCGGAAGTTTTTCTTTTCTACATCTGAAAATAATTTTGCTTAGTTGTGTCCTAGTTTTGCAGCTTGTAGACTGATACATCACCCTATATATGAAACATTACTGTACTGTAGGCTGTGTTCATAGCAATTACATTCTTTAATGAAACTTTATATTGATCAGAGAATGCTACATGGAATGTCGGCACATATTTTATAAACGTATACGTTTTTATGTACTTTAGCTGAAACACATAAGCAACATTTTGCTCTCATTGTAACCCGTAGCAAGATTTTAATGATGGGCGTAGGAAGAGAAATTAATTAGGTTTTCAGCCTAAGAGCTACTTTTTTTTCCTTCTCTATCTAGGTCTATGTATGTGTCCATAGATGTATTGCATAAATTAAATCTCATGTTTCAGTTTCTCTTGTAACTCATTCCAATAGAAGAGACTCGAGGGATCCTGAAAATGTGTAACTGTTATCTATAATATTAGTTAACAAAGATATATAATTTTTACCTTTGATTTTCTTGGTTTCCTTGACAGTCCTCATGTGAAGATTGTCTATATACCATTCTATATGTGTTTGATAAGTTGACGGCATGTTACAGTAAAATGCAGCCCATACACAATTTTATAATGAAATAATAAATACAAAAATTCTCAGTGGTCTGGTGACAACCATCTTTGGGTTGTGATGTCATTAAATGCAGTAGGATTAATTGCAATCTGTGGATTCTGCTTTTACTGGAATAGCACACATTTATATTTTAGTTGTGGATGCCATCTTGAATGTCTGGTAAACGAGTTCTGTTTCTGAATAAACACAAGCCAAATCAATTAGTTATACATCTCATTTTCAGTGTTTAAGTATAATACATGACTTCACAAGTCAAGGGTGGCTACCTATAGAGTCCTAATAAGAAAATACATTTACTGCAATAATTGTTATCATATATTTCATTTTGTGTAGTCTCTAGTATATAGGTACATTTTTTTTTATTTAAATGCTTTCAATCTATTTTTTTTTTAAAAGGCTTTTTTGTAGTCAACATTAGAATTATGTGCTGTAATATATTTTATATTTATATGTTAATGGTAGGAACAGAGGAAGACATTCCATAAAGCTTTCTTTTTTCCCCCTATATATTTAGTGAAGCATTACGATATGTTCTTTTAAGCTAACCAATGTTTTATTTTAATAAATTATTCATTTTAAAATAGGGCACTTTATAAATAAGCATTAGACAATAGATTAACAGATTCAATGAGGTTGTCATTATATCTGAAAGCAAAAATGGAATCCTTGACCCCTTCTGACATTACAGGGTCCTAGTTGGAAAAAGCGAGTGTCACATCCATGCTTGGGAATCCAGCTCAACTCCCGTCAAAATAGAATTCTGTATAATAAGACTCCTAGTGATGAGCAGGTATGTGACCTTTTAATGTTATAGAGATCAATTGTCAGCATCCTAATCAATTCTAACAGTCTATTCTTGTTATAACATTGTTTATTTTTGTACTATATTTGACTACTTTAAAGCAGCAAAACGTGATTTAAACAAAAAAAATCAGTTCCTCAGTATTATTCCTTTAAATAACTTTATTCAAACACCTCAGCTAAATTAGTGATATGATCTTAAATGTACACATTGAAAAAAAAAAAATACTTGACTACAAATAATAGCTACATTTCATGGCATCCCTGCCCTAAAGAGCCTAAAAGATACATTTTCTTGATCACTAATTAAAAGGAATATAGAGTGGCATCTCTTAAGCAATAAAGAGCTTGCATCGGGCCCCAGTTTTGCTTCTGCCAGTCCAGAACCGACACGCTCACCAGAATTTCATATACTGTATATATAAATTGTACTGAATAGTTTTTAATTGAGCTATTACTAGATAGAAATGTCACTCAGTTCAGTTACTTGCAGGTATTTCCTTCCATACAAATGTAAGATAGTAGTTACTTTATTATATTTATATTTTATACATTAAACTTGGAAGTCTTTTTAATTGGTCTAATGCACATCAACAGCTCTAATTACAGAAATGTTTTTTTATTACAGACTTTTTTCCCCGTTAGGATACACCTTTACTTCTCCAGTCATACTCTCTGATTTTCTTTTTACATATGCATTAAACTTCAAAATGTATTTGTAGTGGTAACTGTTCCTTTGACACCCACCAACCCTGATATTTCTTTACATACTTTGGAAGTTGGGGGTGTTTGGAGCTTAAACTGCTGGTTTCCAAGATGCATACCGGAAAGCTAGTGCACCTCCACTTAGGGGAAACTCAATGATGATTTAAATCTAATTAGCCCACATGACACAGGAGATTGAAATAACCATGAAATACTGGCGCCAGTGTTCCCTGTGTATCTCGGGAACAAGCTACAAAGGACCCCCTGCATCACACCTATGTTAAAAATTGGAATGCACATTTTAACTAGTTACAATAATTTAATTTAAAGAATAACTTCACTTCTATTTTATTTGCCACAGTTCTGTATAAACGTGAATTCATAATGTTTAGTTATAAAAAAATGTAATCCATGAAAATGCTACATAATGAAATTGCTGAAGTTGCCTTTTTTTTTTTTTTTTTTGTAGTTTGAGATCGAGGAAGAAGATGAAATGTTGTCAACTGTTCTACCTGATTCCAGAGAAGATCATGAACTTCCTGAAGAATTTCCCCGAATTGAGGAGTTTGGTACCTTGAGCTCCATAGCCAGAATACCTTACAAAGATTCCCATCTACTTGTAAGCTTAGAGAAGCAAAAATTGGAGCTAGAAAGACAGCGCCTAAACATTGAAGCTGAGAGGCTTCAAGTAGAAAAAGAGAGACTACAAATAGAGAGAGAGAGGTTGCGGCACCTAGATATGGAGCACGAGAGACTGCAGCTTGAAAAAGAGAGACTACAAATAGAAAGAGAAAAACTGCGACTACAGGTTATGCATGCTGAAAAACTAAATCCAGAGAATGATTTTGCACAGGTAGAAAAGACGGTTTTACAACCATTGGACATAGAAAATGAAAAATTAAAACTCGAAAGGGAGCATTTGCAATTAGAAAAAGAAAGGCTGCAGCTCTTAAAATTTGAATCAGAGAAGCTCCACATAGAAAAGGAGCGTTTGCAAGTTGAAAAGGAACGGCTTAGAATTCAAAGAGAGGGCCATTTACAGTGAAAGTAAAACACATACTGTACTAGTTAAAATAGTTTTATAGTGTTAGATATCTACTGTAACATTGTCTTTGTTGTTTTGTCTGTAGATGTTGATCTTGCTGCTATAGACTAGCAGGGAGTGGCCTTACTTAGGTATGTTCCACTGCTGTTCTTGTCAGAAGAGTCAACATACAGCCAAATGGTGATCCTGAATACTTCAATGTGCCTACATAAATGAAACTTTGTGAGACTGTTAGTGTGATTATGCTGTTTTGCATCCCACAAAGGTATTTAAGTGCTAGCAACAGGAAGATTGAAAAAAAGAAATGTGTAAATCTGTCCATGTTGTTTCAGGTACAATTTCAGTATGTTTCAAAAGAGAGCTTGTATATGCTAGCATTCTTGATTGTCTCACTCTGTGTCTCTGTCTCTCTGGCTTTCTAATTGATCTAATCTCTCTCTGTTCATTGAACCTGTCTTAAATGCATGCAAAAACGCTTCATTTACCTTCTAGTCCACTACACAGTTGGTTGACATTTGCTTGGCAATCACATCACACTTTTTTTAAATAAAAATCACCAATACAAAATGAAACTATCAATTTTGATTTTTAAGGCACCAATTCCCCCAGAAGCCTATATGAGTTTAACTCCTATAATGTTTGTATCTTACCTCTAACCATGTCCTGCTGTTTTTTTTACATTGTTTCTTTGTATCATAAATCCTGATTTATGCTTAATCCTTAATCTCTATCTTCTGAGGTTACCAAAAACTTGTCCCAAGGGACAGTTCAATTTTAACCTCCCAGACAGTTAATATTTCAAATGTTCCTGAACGCAGATTTAAAAAATCAAAAGGGCATTGGAAAGGACAAGAAAAGTCAATTAAAGTATTTTTTTTTATTAAACAATTTAAAAAATAAAACGGAGACTGCGGCTTAAAAGAAAAAGAAAAAAATTGCCAGGCACAAAAACTGCTGTCACTGAAAATATTAAATGAATTTCCTTCTCCGTCTTCAAACTGCATCACAGAACAAAGTGTTGTGTGTCTGTACAGTGTTTATAAAATCACCATTCATAATTACTGTTTACATTTATTAAAACTTTATTAAAATAGTTTGTTCTTTGGTGCTCTTTGAGATCATTTTTAAATTAGTCTGCATTTTGTCAATATACAAGTTTTATCTTTAAATATGAAGTAGAAACCTAGGTGATATTTAATGCCTGTCAGTATCCATTAATTTTAAAATGAAGATGGTCAAATATAAAACCAATAGTGATCTATAATTAGGGAATAGTTTTATTAGAGAAAGTTGAATAACTCACGTTGAATATTGTATATTTTAATGCGGCGCTAACAATTTCATTGTAGGTATACAGTAATATTAGAGACATGTCGGTATGAAAAGCCTTTAAATTATTGGTAGATATATCTTTGAGAAGTTGGACTCGACTTTACCTTAGCTTTTTTTAGTACATCTATTTCTGTTCATGTAGCAATTCATTTTTAAGCCTTTTATTAAAATATTAACTATTTTGTAACTGAGCATCAACAGGACATTAGATTTACTGTGACTTTTAACCACATCTACCAATGTACAATAGATCTGTTGATACATTAATTGGTATTTAAGCCAAAAGACACCATAAAGTATGTATATTTTGCATAAAATATTAACCCATAAACTAGAAAGGGTGCAGTATTTCATGTGCAATGTGCAATGTATATATATTTTTTAAAAATATTTTTTATCTCTACCTTAAAAGTAAATGTCTGATTTTGTAGTGATTAACAGATCTTTCTAAGCTGTGATTTTTATTTCTTATGTATAGAATGACCTGAAATGAAATGGATACAAACTTGGCTTCTTCTTAGCTGTTGTGTGAATCTTTTTGTTCGACCACCCAAAAAACCAAACAAAAAAATCCACGTGTGCATGAGTTTTCCAGACAATTTCACCAGTATCAATGTGATATATTTGATATACATATACACACACCCCCCTATGAAATTCTTATTGTTTAGACTTATATTGTGTGTTTACAATCTTTCGATATTCCTAGGGCAGGATGGTATTTCCTTGCTTAAGATGCACCATTTTGAATTAAATAATGACATGCATATTAATAATATCAACTTGAATGTAAGAATCATTCCAATGCGCTTATTTTATGCAATGTCAGCGATTTTGTTTTTCATGTAATTAATGTTCATGTAGAAAAGAGAATATTGATGTCTAGCCATCTAGCTGAAAATTTATTCAAATAGTGTATTTACAAACCTCAGAACGTAGAAATAAAATGTCATGTTAACAAGAAAAGCCAATGTTTTTAGTCTTTTAAAAGCTTCTTATTAGTAATGGTAATTAATAATGAATTGAAGTTTTAAGGAAACAATGTCGGCGTCAGACATCTGTTAATTGACAACTGAATTACATTTTGGGATATGTTTTCTTTTTCCATATATGGCCAAATGATATCCGATTTTTGGTAAGTAGAATATATTCTGACTTGAAATCTCTGTAATTCATTACAAATGGTCTAGTTAAAGTAAACAGGGCAAATAAAAGGAGAAATAACTTTACACGTTATTGTAGAAATGTAAAAAAAAAAAATGTATACATTGCAAAAGTATAGTAACATCATAAAAGCCTCTGGCATGTTAGAGCCTGTGCTGTACCAGGTACGTCATTAGGGCACTGGGAAGGTTAAGACCTCTAACCACAAGTGGAATGGTTTGGTCATTTTATGGCATATAAGGTAAGAAGGGGAATACCATAATAGACTCCGTCTCTGTGAAATCCACAATCCGGCAGACCAGGAAAATGCAAGATCTCTGGTTTAGATTTTCCGTGCAACATGCAATCTTCTATCTTATCAAATAGAATGGAATACCTACATTTAGGAGATTACTGCATGGATTCGCTCAGCGGGAACCAAAGCGCAACCTAAATTGCTATTTTCGTAGAAGTTACAAACCTTGCGAGTAGATCTTGGTGGAATGAACTACTGTATTGTAGTAGCAAATCAGAACATGTGGGGATTAAAAAAAAAAGCTGTGTGTTCTGTGCACACGCATAGTAAGTGAAACTTCTTTGACTTTTGTCACAGAAATTGTATTTGTGTTGGTGATGTTTTAATTAAAAATCAAAATACAATCTCAATGACAAAATGCGTGGTGTGTGGCGGCAATTAGGAGCATGTGACAGGGGACGTGTGAGCGGAGCGGCGTCCATTATGTGACGTCACTTCCGTTTCACATTTCGCCCCCATCTATCCAGTTTTGTTCTATCAGGACTAGGTGCCACGAAAGAAGTTTCACTTCAAAAATAAAAATACATTGTTAAACGTACTGTGCATAATTCATTACATAAATATGGTGGTATTTTTTGACCGGACCCTTCTCACTCCCCCTTACCCCACATAAGTTCTATTTACAGTTACTACTGTATGACTAGCAGTTTCTTCATTGTGTTGTCATTACATCATTGTTGAATGCAACATATTTAAGGCTTTCTGAAATGAAGTCAATTGAATATTGATGACCTGTTACGTTGAATCACTACAGGTGACCATTTCCAGACTTATCATTTAATACTAGAGGGTAGTTGGTGTGGATAGAGCACAGCTTCCAGACTCCCTGCAATGTGAAGCAGGGAAAACAAAACCAGGCCACTCCGCAGTAGTTTCAAATTTGTATTAGCCAACTAACACATACAGGGAAAAAAATACAAAGTACCTCTGTACGAAACGCGTAGGTGCGTTCTATTTGTCCCCCCCTTTTTTTCCCTGTATGTGTTAGTTGGCTAATACAAATTTGAAACTACTGCGGAGTGGCCTGGTTTTGTTTTCCCTGCTTCACATTGCAGGGAGTCTGGAAGCTGTGCTCTATCCACACCAACTACCCTCTTGAATCTTCCTATGGATGGACTGCACGCTACTGATCCTGAGAGTGCCCCCTGAAGGAGCAGGTAAAATGCCAATGTGCCTTATTTAAATCCTGCTGTCATGGACATAGTTCCTCTTTATTATGCTGTCAGGGTGATTATTGTGTACATCCCGGTGGTTGTCTCAACTGACTCCACTTGTCACTTCCCCTACAGTCATCACGCAGAATTATTGCATTATTGAGGGGCACTCCATCATCGCCGGACCTCCTAATTAAGGATCTTATTAACAATATGCTTAAGGATGCTACCTGCTCAATTTTGAGCACCACATATACCACATTCCTCTGATTATCATTTAATACTCCCTGCAGGTAGGTTTAATGTCCTTCAGGAGAGAAAAATGTGATATACTGTAATTCAGACATTTACGGTAACACTTTGAGACATTACGTATATGCTTAATTTATACAATAATTCTGTGTAAATAGGCTAGATAGTTATTTAAGTATATAATTTTTATTGTTTTGTTAAGAAACTCACAAGTGTATTTATATGTTGCCCACATGTCCCTTAAAACCTGCTTCTCACCATTGTTTACCAACATTTATGGCCTGGATGCTTCCTTATCGCTTTTGTCTGGTCCATTACAAAGTTTGCACTGTGAAGCATGGATTATAGAAGTGCTTACTGATAGGTGAGAAAAAAAAATGCTAATGCACGCAATTGTTTCTTATTTCTGCTATCCCTTGCTTATGATGGGGTTTTGCCACTTTTTAAACAAAAACTTTATGGGGTCTTGTTTGCAATTGGAGCCATCTTCAAATCAGAACAGTAGGAATGCTAAAATAAGAGCAAAAGGATGAAATGCACTTTGTTTACATAGCTTGTGTAGCAAATTCTATGTAATACAGCTGGCATAAGCTATAGAGCAAAACCCATATTTAAACTGGATAGGAAGCTAAAAAGTAACACATTCAGTGGGGGCAAATATGTTCAAAAGAGGTTCACAATTTCACCCTACAAATATCTCAATTTTTCATATTGCTGGAAAATGAACAAAAATTTACCAAAATCGCAAATTTCATCTAAAAATTTGCAGTTTTGCCATGACTTAAGGCATTTTGTCACTGAAATCGGTCTTTTGCTGGAGAGGTGGATATCCCACCTATTCCCTATTCAGGATCTGGATTAAAAGGCTTGGCAAATCACTTCTGATCTCTGACGAGGAGGCTGATTAATTGATGCATTTCTGTAGTTTAGACAGTGTTACATGGCGACAATGAGGAAAATTAAGCAGATTTTAGGTACCTGTAGAGGACATGCAAATTCACTCATGCTCGTTTGTCACTTTGTTACCCACCATAACTTTATTACATACTGTAACGTTATTCAATGAATGCAAGAAACAAGAGATACCGGAACCTTGAGACTACAATTGGATAATAGTCCTGGGAATTCAAGACAGGAGGATGAGTGTCCAAGGAGGTGACTTTGCAATTCCTCAGTCTTTAGGTGATCAGATGTAACTTCATCCGTGTGTAGTGTGATATGAAACGAAAAAAGAGAAAATATAGTGCAACACAGCTAACATAAGATACACAGACCTACAAAACAATACAAAACAGACAAGACTGACATAAAACACACAGGCAAGGCTGAAAGTAAAAAGTTAGTTTAATACAACTCTAAAATGATAAAAAAAATGTATGGACGAAAGACCCAGAGATTGCCAGTCCGGTGGAGTAAAGCCAGAGCGCTACTCACAGGATGGCTGCTGGTTACAAGCAGTGGATATCAGGTGAGGGATGGAATCAATCCTCCTCTAACTGTATAGTGTAGTTCACCGGCGTGCTTCTCCGTGTCCTGTGCTCCCGTGCTCATCTGACCAGAAGTGACGTCACCGGATGTTCCGTCACTGGTGGGCAGGACTTCTGGGCGAAGATCCTTCCTACTACTACTCCAGGACCTCAGAGCCAGAGCCTCAGCGTTCCTCTTCGTCAAATCGTCCAAACAAACTGCTAGAAACACCCTACGCGTTTCGTGCACTTGCACACACTTCCTCAGGGGATATCCAGTTAGAGGAGGATTGATTCCATCCCTCACCTGATATCCACTGCTTGTAACCAGCAGCCATCCTGTGAGTAGCACTCTGGCTTTACTCCACCGGACTGGCAATCTCTGGGTCTTTCGTCCATACATTTTTTTATCATTTTAGAGTTGTATTAAACTAACTTTTTACTTTCAGCCTTGCTTTTATGTCAGTCTTGTCTGTTTTGTATTGTTTTGTAGGTCTGTGTCTGCGTATCTTATGTTAGCTGTGTTGCACTATATTTTCTCTTTTTTCGTTTCATATCAGACTACACACGGATGAAGTTACATTGATCACCTAAAGACTGAGTAATTGCAAAGTCACCTCCTTGGACACTCATCCTCCTGTCTTGAATTCCCAGGACTATTATCCAATTGGACTCTCAAGGCGCCGGTATCTCTTTTGTTTCTTGTATCTAATTCTGATTGTGCTATCAGGTTCCACCAGGCAGCCGAGTACCCCAATAGGGGGTCTATCCCTAGCTAGGGCCCATTACATATTATTGTCTCCTTAGCGCTATTCCTACATCACTTTTTCTTTGTGTTATTCAATGAATGCTGCTGATGTGCAATATTTCACTCTAAGCAAATTTTTATTTTTTATCTCTTACTATTGCTGTATACGATTTGCTTTATGTCCTTGCACCGAAGGGCTTAAAATCTAAGTTGTAAGAAGGAGGGTGTTCTGGTAAGTGTCTGAAAGGGGTCATGGTCAATGGCTATGAGAGGTATCATATTAGCCAATGGATCTACCCAAATGCTTTGTTAAACAGGTGTGTTTTAAGATTGGTTTTAAAGGTGGAGAGAGCGGGTGTTAGCCGGATATTGAGGGGGGAAGGGCATTCCAGAGGTGTGGGGCAGTGAGTGAGAGGTTTTAGACGGGAGGGGGCTTTAGATACATAGGGGTAGACACAAGACATCCTTGATTAGAACAAAAGTCTGGCAGGTATTTAGCGAGAAATTAGGGCGGAGGTGTAAAGAGGGGCCTTAAAAGAGTGACATTTTGTAATATGATTGTGGTCTATAGTGCATAGGGAGGAGTTTAATGAATATGCTGAACAGCCTTCTTTGCCCTTTTCAGTGTGCAACATCTGGCATCTCCCAAGTGCGTTTAGCACTGTTTGATGGTGCGTTACATACACCTTTAGAAAGTAGATGCGTTACACCGCAGTTCTCATTAGCAACCCACCCATATTGACACTACAGTGATCCGAGCCATCTCTCTGCCAAGTCTCTCCAGTACAATTGCTCAACTTTATTTCTTGTTACAGCAGCAATAAAAATAGATAATTGATGGAGATTCCCACAACTGTTATCAGCCCCCATCATTGTGCCAAAAGGAAAGTTTTGAGTTTAGTATCTGTGCTTTTTTTCTGTCCTGCTTCTTTCAAGCTTTAACATAATAGCGCATAGATGCGATAACAAATAATGTGCCCGTTTGAAAAATCCAATGTGTGTTTGAATTAACATACTACGTGTTCCAACAGTGTAACGTGTGTTAACTGAACATAATGCCCATGCGCACACTACATTTCGAATAAATACACCACGCATAGGGAAGTTTATAAGCTATTTTAGGCTTTATGCTCCAGGCCTTAACATGGCTGAGAGGGCTTCCACTTCTGCTGCTTAGGAGCATTACATGTACATATGCTGAGCTGGAAATTGTAATTAATGGATAGTGGATAACCTTCCTAAACTATTAGGAGAGGTCTGCTTTACAACCAGCACTGCAGAAAAGAACTGTATTTGACATGATAATTTGGTTGATATCTATGCCCAAGGGAATACTGTATGTACTGTAAACATGTTTAAAAAAAAAAAAAAAAAAAAAAAGCAAACACATACTAAAGAAGAAGCTTGCTAACCATGCTGCACAGACCAGATGCACATGAGAGGTACTACCACCAGAGATGTATTTGTCCTATGAAAGCAGGATGCTGGTCATCTCAACGACTCAGGTTGTTGGCCTTCCAACAATGGTGGACACGGGATATTCTGAGAAGCAATCGGGTAAATTCAAACACACAACTTCTATAATTCACTCTAACTCAATATAATGTTTAAATGGAATATTACTGGCAGCTATGTTTGACATGATTACAGTATTTATTACACTGTCACACACACGTGGTGGGCAGTTCTAACAATAAAGTATTTGTGAGATGTTTATTTTAAAGGTTTCATAATCTTCAAGTGTTGTTCAGGTCACGAATTAAAAAATTACAAAAAATGTAAACTGAAGTTCAAATCATTCCTTTTCATTTTTATATCCATATAACTTAAGTTAAAACTTCCTATTATATAACAATAATAATCTGTTATTATATTTACTTCAAATATATTAATAATCTTATTAAAGAAATATACCCCCAAAAAAAGTTTATTCACACACACCCCATAAATCTTCAATACATTGTTTTACTGTATTGCATGATATGGTTTTAACCATCACCAGTGGCCCAACCTTCACTAAGACATGGGAGACTATGATAAAAGGGACCTAGTTAGCCTGCCCTTCCTCTGCAAAAAAAGGGGAAAATATAATATTCTAATATTTCTTCATTTACCTGCAAATGACTGACATGTTTTGATGATGCATGATTTTTTTTCCCCCATGGTGCTTGCTCTGTCCGAATGATTAAATATTAAAATCACAATGACTGTTTCTTTGTAGTTATTACTGAAAATGCTTGGTATGTAACTTTACAACATACTGTAGTAAGTTGCAGCTATCATAGCAACTCTCAACCATATCCTGCATTAACATTCAACAGTATTAAACAGTGAAGTTAAAAACATTTATTATTTTACACGTAATCCGCTGCATCTCTGTGTTTTTAGTCATGTCAGAATATTCAACTGTATTTGGTCTGACATTTATAACTATTTTAATAGAAAACGCAAAGTGCCAGACCAAAAAGATATATCGGCGTAAATTTGTTTTGCTTTACTTAAACATATATTTTTGTTTGTAGACAATTCTATGAAATAATGTTAGGATAATCGGTCTGACTGGGAATAATGGCACATTTTGGTGTGAAAAATTTATCATAACGTTATTTCCCCACACTAACATTAACAGACTAGTGCATCAGTGATGTTAGGATAGCGGATTATTTGCATATGAGTAACCCTAATGTCCATAGAAATGTATACATACTCTTTCGGTGATTAACTCTAGGTTAATGTTATGTTCTCTTTAGTGCAGTGTTTCCCAACTCCAGTCCTTAGGGAACCCCATCAGGTCTTAAGGATATCCCTGCTCCAGCACAGGTGGGTCAATCAAAATGACTGAGACTCTGATTGACTCACCTGTGCTGGAGCATGGATATCCTTAAGACCTGACCAGCTGGGGTTCCCTGAGGACTGGAGTTGGGAAACACTGCTTTGGTAGTTGCCGTCAGAATTAATGTAACGTTAATTTAGATTAACCTTATCTTAAATAGGCTAATGGAGCTTAGTGCATCTGGGCCTCTGTTTTCATTTCTAAAGTGGCCATGCCTCTATCAAGGACAAAGTGTGAATCCAACCGTCCTAACATATATATCATCCAAAAATAGTGTAATAAATCACTATAAAACAAGGTCTTTGGTATTTATGTGAACACAATTTTTTAGTTTAATCTTCTGTCAGAAGAACAATACAAGGACGAGCTTTATAGAAAGGTAGCTCAGACAATATATCCAATGTTGCTGCAGTGCTGAATAAGAGATCAAAATACTAAACAGTAGAAGTTTCTGGTGTTATTCCTTTCAAAGAAAAATCTGTAATGCTATCACTTGGGTATTGGGTGCATATTTAAAAGGGACACCCCCCCCCCCCCCTGGTTGCTGGTAATACTAATAACTTTTTTTTTTTCAGTTTATTGTAAACTTTGGCAGCTGGGGTCACCAATACACAGCCGCAATGTCATCAGGAGATGACGCCGCTATTTTCTTCCAGTGACCCCTGAGACAATATTTGTTTTTATCGCAGAGGCTTAAGCATGAGCCATATGGTCCTCTTGGACAAGTATTACCTGAGAGATGTAGGGCCTTATTTATACCTGCTGAAGCATCCAATTTCAATGGGAAATTTTGTCAGAAACTGGCCCGACAACTACTTCAATAGTTATAGAATAAGACCCTTGGAGTGGTTAATTTAGCTGGGACTGTGGGTTTGCTGGAAACAAGAGCAGTGTGGTGGCTTTTGCAGTCCCCCAGAGCCACTTAAGCGTAACTTGTGACGGTGCTCGTCTCCGATCAGGAAGCGGACCCGCAGGGCTGAGGTAGGGATGCAAATTAACTGACCGGAACCCAGGACAGATTGCGTTTAGAATATCCGTAGTCGGTTAGCAGGCACAGGGTCAGGGCAGGCGGCAGTGGTGCAGAGTTCAAACAAAAGGTCAGGGCAGGTGGAAGATGGTGAGGTTGGGGTCAGCAACAGTGATTCCAAATAGGCGAAAAGGTGCGTGACGGCAAAGGCCAACCGGAGCTGCAGCAAACAGAACTTTGCTCGACGACTCACTGCAGCCTTAAGTAGGAGGGTGCTGAACTGAGGAGAAAGGGCAGGAAAGCTCGAACACCTGAACTGCAGCAAACCCCGGCACGGATCGGGCAGAATCCTTACACAAGTCCCCGCAAACACATCCCCCCCTAAAAAGGGAGCAGCATGGATTACCGATTTAAATAACATTACAAGTGACACATCCATTCTGAGGGAGTATTAGTGCTACAACATACATACATTTTCAGTTGACACAATCAAGAATTAAGTAACTGCACAACTTCACCACCCAGGAATTGAACCAGGTTCAAACTCGGTGCCAGTCAGTGTCTTTACTCACTGAGCTGCTCCTCATTCTAAAAATGGAACACAAATAGAGCAGGAGATCCATCCTCAAATCAACAAGAGTCAGGTCCTGCTGCCCATCCAATACATAAAAACTTTTATATTTAATAAGCCATTTACTAATATTCGCAAAAAAAGAAGCAATTATTGGTTTGCAGCCCCGCAAATAAGAAGAATTGCATTAACCTGAACCAGGTGAATAGTGTAAATCTAGCTGCTTCATGCTACCATCAAAGACCAGTTATTATTACCATTAGCTGCATTTCTTAAACGGACCTTATTTCAAATTCCCAACCCCACCAATGACACATACAAAAAATATATAATTTTCAATAATGTTAATACCACATTGTCACAGGAGACCAGGTTATTTACACCTTTTTACTGGGATCATTAATTGAGCAAAACAAGGTAATGAAATAAATTGTTATTTATTCTGCATTAATTTGCTTACACACAATGGACCACAAAATACAGACAAAAAGTCACACTTTGGGACTGGGGTTGAAAACTAGACTTTCCTAGGTGCAGGGAACTCTATGGGAGAGTTTTACCCTTACCAGGACTTAGCCTGGAATCTCCTGGAACCCAAATCGCCATAAAATTCCTTATGACACGCTACATTCTCTTCTGAGAACTTGGTCCCTCCTTACCGCGAGTTAGTCCAAATCTCCTGGATCTCAAATCGGCATAAAATCCCAGCCGCCACCGCTATGTTCGATTCTGAGAATTTGGGCGCAAAATGCTGGACTTAGTCTCTGGCGGCAGGTTTTCAGGCTTGAAATTGAAGCCGTTTGCTTTGCTATTACAAACAGAGCATCTTTGAAAAGCCCGCCCGCGCTCTTTCAGCTCAGACTCAAGGGGAACATGCGATCTGATTGGCGCAGGGCTTCTTATAGTATTCTCTGCTTCATTCATAAAATGGAAGCAGAGCGGACAGCCAATCAGCGTGTGGGAACTTTCCCAAGCAACCAATCAGGGCCGAGCAGGCTAGCAAAGCCAGGTCAGCGGGAAATTCGAAACAGCTAAGGGGCATGCGCAAACCTGCCACATACCTCCACAGCCATCCCAATGCCACTCGCTGGGCAAGCTACACTAAGTCTGGCAGAACAAGTGGCATCCCAGAGGACAGCCATTGATCTCCGGACCTAGTACTCCACCTTTCCCCGCTGACCAAATGCTGTTCACACCTCTGGGCATCCTCTGGCTGCTTTGAACTTCAATGTCCAGCAGACATACCGGCGCCTATGGGTTTGCACGGGCTGCCTGTTTCGACATTGGTTCCTGGGTACAGGGAATAGAAAAGAAAAAAATGTTGTCGTATTTCTGTCTGCTTTATTCCCCACACACTTTCCCTTGGATTCAGTCTGGACTCTGAGTCGCCCCAACCTTATATACGGTTGGGGCATGCACAAACCCTATACTGGTTGTGGGTCACCTTGGCACTAGCTGGGGTACCCCCCTTGACTTAAGGATTCCCTCAGCTACAGGAATACATATTGATCCATGTGCCTCTTTCTCCTTTCTAGGCTGTGCTGAAGCAGGGTACCCTAGTGGGGAGTCGCGCTTATGTTTTCACGGGGAGGTATTGCCAGGACAATGTGCCTACATGTATCCGAGAATCTAGCATGATTCCCGGGTACATTTATTGGTGAACCAGCAACTCCGGACCCCAACCTCCTAGGCACATTCTGTCAATGGTTCCTCCGCAAACCCCTTCCTTGAAACTCATACTTTAGCAATTCCTGCATGATTGCATGCCCGGAAAGGGAATAACACAAAAAATGGTTTTATGACAGAGTATAATGCAGTAATACAATGCTACTGGGCCCAAGAGCTAGCTCTCTTGGACCCTTATACACGGAGCAGGGGTAACCAAACCGGGCTTGACCTTTATTATAGAGCCTGGTTACCCCCTCCCGTCACATACATCAAAAGGGAAAACCGATGATATGCACATTAGTCTCTCTGCCAATATGCCATTTCATAATTGAAAGTAATTTATAGCAATCAAATGCAACATTACAGACCAGAAAGGAGGGAATTAATGGTTCCATTGTTATTACTATTGTATTACACACAATTTATTGAAAAAAAATAGCGTGTAATTATTGTAGTCATTAACTCAATCTTGACCACATGCCTTAAATGTAAATGTCCAGAATAATTTTCTTGTCATAATGTGTAAGTCTGATCTCCCCATCTCTTACATAGAGGTATTTCCTAATTTCCAGCTGTTTATGATGTGAAATTTGGTTTGAAGAAAAAAACCCTCCATCCTTTCTGTAAATGAATGAATGTCTGCATAGCAGTGATGAAGGAGATCTCTGTGGCTACACTGGCTTCATCATATATTCTTCTACTTATCCACTTTAGTTCACACGTGATTCATATCTCCAGAACCTGAGCCCGAAACAAAAAAAAAAGCTATTTCAATTAGTAGCTAAAGTAACTTAATATCAGAAATCCTCCTGTATAACAGAAAGTAATGCTGTTTCTTAGTCCAAGTCTGCTTTACGATCACATAACTGCTCCTCAGAGTGATCATGGTATCTCTGAATCCGGAAATGGAAGACAAATCATCGTCCTTCCATTCCCCTGCAGGTCAGATCGCGTTCTGCAGTCCTGAACCTTGGTCCAAATTATTGGGTGATTGAAATACAGCCCGAATTCTAGCCAGTAGGAACAGGCAATATTCCTCCAATTTGTAGTATAATGTGACCTTTTATTTGCTCACTTTCTACCGGATTGTCCCTGCTTCTTCCAGTTTTTTTGTTACTGTTGCATTATGTTGTACTCAGACATTACTTTCTATATGTCCCTTGTGTCTCCTTTTTGGTGCTTGCTTCAGTCCATTCCTTTTTTGCCTGCTATCCTGCTTTTATGCCACATACTCTCACTTGGAGTCGCTCCTCTGAACGCTAATGTAGGATATTTCACACACCGGTTTATTTTCTGCCCTATAAAATTCTTCTCTCCTGTTTTAACTCTTCTCTCTCTGAGGCAAACAACACTACCTTTCCTCACTCATCAACACGCACAAATCTGATCCACACTGTCTTTTCTCTGTATTTGACTCCATCCTCCGACCTCCTCCTCCCACTTCCCATCCTTCCTTCACTTCCCCTCTAGAATTTGCCATCCACTTTAAAGATAAGGTTGATGCTATCCACAATGAGATTCTTTCTGTCCGTTCCCCCCTCCTTCCCTGCTTCTACTTAAACTTTCTTCTTCCACTCTACTCTTTTCTACTGTTACAGAGTTTGAAGTTTTTACACTGATTTTCTCTTCTCCACAAGCTCTCTCGATTCTATCCCCTCACACGTTATCAGAACTCTTACTCCTGTCTTAGTCCTCACTCTCACCCATAGCTTCAATTCCTCCCTTTTGCCTTACATTTCTACCTCCTCCTTTAAGCATGTGGTGGTCACACATGTTCTCAAAAACACCCTTGACCCTACATGCCTTACTAACTACCGGCCTCTATCCCTCCTGCCATTTTGCCTCCAAACTGCTAGAAAGTATTGTTCTCCCATATGATTAACTTTCTTAATTCTCATGCCATCCTGGACACTTTACAATCTGTTTTTCATAGAGTACAGCTCCCTCAACAGAGACTGGGCTCACTAAAGTAGCCAATGACCTATATGAGGCAAAATCGCACAGGTCATTTTTCCCTACTAATCCTACTCGATCTCTTTGCTGTTTTCGATACTGTTGATCACTCTCCTCTTGTTCATATTCTACACTCCCTTCATATCTGCAACAAAGCTCTCCCCTGCTTCTCACTAAACCTCTCCCATTGGACATTTTCAGTCTCTGTTGCAAACATGTCTTTGTCTTATGTTAATCTGTCTGTTGGTGTAGGCAACAGACAGATCAAGAATGTGGTTACAGGTGATGCAATTATTTTTACCACATTTATCATTTCACCTTGGTTGAGATGGCAACCAAACCTATTTTTCACCTTTCTGTCAACAAAGGCTTTAAGTTTATTTAGTGTTAGTTCATTTTTTATTAAATATATATTTGGCCTTTTTCAGCTTGTTACGAATCTAATTTTTCAGAACTGAACCATGTGAGAATTTCCAAATGTGTATCCAATATGTGTTCAATATCGAAAGCTGCCTGATTGTACCTTATAATAAACAAATGGGAATTACCATATTTTGTATTGGATATTGTCTTATGGATTTAGCCAAAATCAAAGATCATTCTAGAGATTTAGCCTAACTATACAAGTCTTTAATTAGATTCAGATTATACCCTTTGTTCAGAAATGCTTGAATCAATAATTTGGACTGATTGTTTTGTCTGTGTCTCCCATGCTGAAATCCCTCTCCTGGCTTTCTATCAAATCCCGTAACACACACTCAATTCTCCTCCTCACGTTGAAGGCTTTACACTCTTCTGCCCCTCTTTACATCTCAGCCCTAGTTTCTTGCTATACACTATCCCGACTTGCGTTCTGCTCAAGTATGTCTTCTCTCTACCCCTTTTGTGTCTAAAGCCCTCTCCCGCCTTAAACCTTTCTCACTGACTGCTCCACATCTCTGGAATGCCCTTCCCCTCAATATCCGACTAGCACCCTCTCTATTCACCTTAAAGTCCCATCTTAAAACCCACTTCCTTAACGAAACATATGAGTAGCTCCATGGCTGATAGTATACACCTCACACATCGACCTTGACCCCTTGCAGATGCACTTAGCAGAACACTTTCTGCTGTCTCTCCACATTCTTCCCACTTACCAATTAGATTGAAAGGTCTTTGGACAGGGACTCCTTTTCCTAAATGTTACTTTTATGTCTGAAGCACTTCTTCCCATTATGTGTTATTTTGTCTTACTTGTTATTTATATGATTATGTCACGTGTATTACTGCTGTGAAGTGCTATGTACACGAATGGCGCTATATAAATAAAGATATACATACATACATTGTCAAAAGCAATTTCTGTTGAACAGTTTCTGCATATTTTGTTGAACTGCCCATAGGGTATATTTCTTTACCACCTCTTACCATGATTGCTTGTAGTATTCAGGTAGTTATTAAATGACTTCGTTTTGAAATGAACATCCGACTGGATATTTAATCGATCATCTACTGGAAAAGGCAAATTCAAGAATTGAATACTCATAGAATACACTTTTGAATCAAACAATTTTAACAATTTACATTGTTCTCCATCCCCAAATAATCAGTTACACTTTTCATGGTCCAAAAGGGGTTTGCACAATCAAAACAGATATAAAAGTGGACATAGGAACCAATGCATAATCATATGAATAAGTAGCTGTAGTGTTTCAAGGGTTAAATACCGTTGAGCCCTCTATTTCCCTTTGCTATCCACAGAAGGGTCTCTCTTACATAAAACCCATTTGTATTTAGCCTGGCCCAAGAAGGGTAGAGCAGTCCAAAAAGATGTCAAGCTGGGAAAGGGTGCCAATTTGTTATGATTAAAATAGGTATCAGCAGTATTTCAGGGCTACATGTTTTTGGGGCACTATGTAAAACCTAGTTACAATTTGTCTGGCTCAAAAAGGGTATGGCATTAAACTCCTCACTTTGTTTATCACTGCTTAGAAAATCAATGGCCTAGAAAATAAAGTTCTACCCTAGATCTTCACTTCCATAGGATCAGTGTCTTCTTCCTAACTACTAGTACAGTAGGATAAAAAAAACAGTTGATAGTTGTATTTAACAGTGATTGATTAGGACAGTGTTTCTGAAGCCTCTTTTTAGGGAATCCCACCCAGTCTCTGTTTGTGGAATCATTTTGGAATAAATACAGTATGCTTAGTGTATACCGTACATGTATGTGCTACCTGATGAAGCACAGTATCGTGCAAAACGCCTAGCGGAATCAGCCCAGTCCCTACAGGTCTTCTTATAGCTGGCTGCTGGTATAGCCGTGTGTACTCCGTACACATAGTCAGTCTTGCCGGGAGGTTTACGGAGGTGTGGCAACGAGGGGGACTGCTAGATGCGAGTGACGCGGTGAAGACGCGACACCCGGAAGCGGTGCAGAACCCTGCAGTGTCAGAGTGTCCCAGCGTGCGGGACAGACACACACCAACCCAGGACCCACCTCCAGACCCCAAAGCAGACCGGTGATGAGATCAGAGCCTGGACTGTCTATCTTTTATCTTTTACTGGATTACTAACTCTAACCTATACTGTATGTACGTTAATACTTGCACTTTTATTGTATTTTTAAATACATCCTTGGTGCGCTTCTTTGCTTTCTTTCTCCCTGTGAGTGACCCGATGTTGGAGTAATCCTTGTGGTGGATATTGGTGGAGGAGGGGTGCCTTAGGAGCAGCAAGAGGACGGAGTGAATCTACTTGAAGATTTTCATAGGAAGCCAGAGCGCGGATTGAACATTCTTTCACCGTACATGTATACTTCGAGTTGTTTAATTATTTGAGACATATTGCCTACCTGATATTCTCCAGAGACACAATTTAGAAACACAGACTAACAAGAAAAATAAATATCTGTAAGCAAAATGTATATTTTCTAATTTTTCGAAACCATAGTTATCTGATTTATTATTTTTCACCATCACTTCATAAAAACTTGGCTGCTCTGTGTATGTCTCACAAGAAAAAAATATTTCCCAGTCTTTGAAATTACAGTAAAGCTAGACTACTTTCATTCTCTGCACGGTGTTTGGGCCACAGAAAGGTCTGTCATATCTACAGCTGTAGCCTATTAAAAAAAAGACTGCCAAAAAAAAAGAACAAACAAAGATCAATGAAACACTATATTTTATTATTATTATATTTGTTAATGATTTCCATTAAAAAAAATATACAGTTTAAGACTGCAGTATCAATGTTTAGATTCTGTTTTATGTTAAGCTATCTTAACTTGTTCAAACTTTAAAACTTGAATGGGCTAGAAGGTGTCTTTTGGCAGAAAACTGTTTTCACTGACTGACGTGACTCAGTGGACGTGACTTTATTGCTAAAAACTAAAAGAATTTTAGCCAATACTGACAAGGATGGTAGTGTGTCACTGCTCTGAGCCATCAATGAGGCCATCCCAGGAGCCTATCTCGTATTTATCAGGTCACTGGAAGTACACCAGCTCTCAAATGGCTATAATCACAAAATGATTTCTGGGGACAATGGGGTCCACACAAAGTCAAAGATCCATGTAGATCTCATAACACACCAGAAGGTACAGCCCCACTGATACTTGAACCCAGGCTTAAGAAAAAATAAGCATAAAAATCCCTTATAATGAAAATACCCTGGTTAAGTGCACTGGAACATGAGTCAGAAATCAGTCAGCAAAAAGCGCTGCAAAACAAAAAGTTTAATAGAAAAAGTACAACGCCGTAGCAAGGACAATGCAAACATTTGCAGTAAAATAAAAAGGAATACCATTAAAGCCTAACACATAAAGATGGCCGCACAAAGCTCGATGATGCATGTCAGAGGTGATATGTTCCATAGGGTTGGAGGGAGCCTTGAAACTAGGGAAGGTGGGTGCTGTGGAACCAGAATGGGACATTTGGTCATGGCTGTTTTGCCACAATCAAATCGCTGCATTTGGTCGCAGATGGACACTCCGCCGCAGTCAATTCACTGCTGGAATCCCCGCCACCAGCAGCTTCTAAGATAAGTTTTATTACTGGTTAGGGTAGGGGGTTAATTTAAGGGTTTTAGCGGTTAGGGTAGGGTGGTTTAGGTACTTAACTTAGAGGTGAAGTGGCTGGCGGCGGCAGGTTCCAGCGGTGGGGTGAGTTGCGGT
Source organism: Ascaphus truei (assembly GCF_040206685.1). Classification (NCBI taxonomy): domain Eukaryota; kingdom Metazoa; phylum Chordata; class Amphibia; order Anura; family Ascaphidae; genus Ascaphus; species Ascaphus truei. The sequence goes on from NC_134485.1 coordinate 384,294,127, forward strand.
ATTGCGCCGGCGGTCATTTGTCGCAGCGAAACAGCCGTGACTTAACATTTGCTCATTAGATGGGTGCAAATAAATGTCCCACCTTTCAATATATATATATATATATCAAATAGTCCACGGTTCAGTTTTTTTCTCAATTTATTCAGAGACAATAGAAAACATATTTTACAGCATCATTTCAGTCAGTTACATCAGGTTTTCAGACATATAGAATTTAGTTATAGAGTGGAGAATCCTTAGCCTGGTTGTTCTCAGCTTCGGTGTTAAATGATTCTGAGTTCTATAAATCCAAATACACTCTTTATACATTTTAGCAATAGTGAATGTTTTAAAACACTTTATTTGTACCAATAAATAAAAAAATGGGGTTTAAAATAGGATATATGTCAAACAGTACGTGACTGTCATTAGTAACGTAACTCTGGTAAGTTAGGTTGATAGAACATATGGGGAACCCTTATGGATATTCGGGATCTTTTGCTATTATACAGCTGCCATATCTTGATACACACGGGGGAAGCTTTCTATTTTGAACACAGCAGTTTGCCTACAGCTTTACTGCTGCCTTCTATATAGCTTCCTCCGTGTATTAGATAAAGGGTATTTTGCGGATTATAACTACACCGCGAAGTGTCCTGCTGTATGGGGCTGTTTTTCTAAAAGCTCACTGCTCAGATAGGCATACCCTCGAGCATATCAGCGCTGATATATCAATGATCAGCGCTGATATAGGGGACTATGCAACTGTAGTCTCACTATGTGATTGACACAGATTTAGATACCATTGATCAATACTCTAGATCTGGCCATTTGGATATATCGGGAGCTTTGTGAGGGAACCCCAGTTGTTTTACACTATAGAGCTAGAAGTGTGTGATTTATCTACCTGCCCTTGCCGATCACCGTGCACACAGTAATTGCCTTCTCTATACACATTCCCAACATCTATGTGTGCAATACTCACACGTAGACATATGTTATGTGGTGTAGGGGTGTAGGGTGGTAACGAGATTGGGCTACACACCGCACGGCACTGTGTTGCAATGAGAGGCAACTTGCATCAGCTGTTTGGTATCGGTAACTGCACATTACTGCCTTGACCGGCTCGCGCTGCGAGTGAAATACCTTTCATCACCTACTGGCTTGCAGTAACTGTGTTTGATCAGTCACTGCACAGAAATCACACAAGGTCTGGCTAACATCACTTCACACACTATTGCCAATCTAGGCAAGGAGGAGGGAAGGGGGGAACATCTGAACCATCAGTTCATTTGCTATGCTGTGTACCATACTTGTGAATTGGGGCAGAAATCAATTGGATTTCAACCACTGACACAAGAGGCTCAAGGACAAGAGTGCCTCTTGATGCAGAGGCTTGTATATTAATTGTTCCATCACCCTATTTGTCTTGCAAGGTATGTAATACACTAATATAGACAGCCCCAATACCAATTAACCCACCCCCACCCCTCACATAAGCTTGATAAAATATATGACATCAGATGATATATTTTGATGTGAATCTAACTGTGCACATATTTTGTCAGCCGGTTGCCCACCTTGGACAAGTGTTATAAGGGTCTTTTTCACCCCAAAACAGTATCTCCTTACAGGAGACCAGGTATTAGACCACCACGGAGGAAATTACAATTATTCCTCCGCATTTAGCCCTCAGTGAGATTCAGTACCCGGTGGGCTGTCATTGACTGACTATTTACTAGTGAGAGATACCTGGTTACTTTGAAGCACAACAATATCACTTTGTAGGCTAGTGGTGATTTGGGGAAGAAAACTCTCAAAGGGGTTTTCTCTAGTGCTTTAGCTTAACCCTATCAGTTAACACACAGCCAGGGAACTGCCAGCTGTCTTTGCACCAATCACGCATATAGCGGATGAATACAGCATTTTATAGCTAATGATTACATATTTTTGATCCACTCAAAAAGGGACAGAACGGTTTTCTGAGCAGTGGCCCGATGACGGCCCTAGTCCTATATTAATAGGCAGCTGTATAATAGCAAAGGATCCCGAATATCCATAAGGGTTCCCCATATGTTCTATCAAAGTAACTTACCAGAGTTACGTTACTAATGACAGTCACGTACTGTTTGACATATATCCTATTTTAAACCCCATTTTTTTATTTATTGGTACAAATAAAGTATTTTAAAACATTCACTATACATTTAGATGTGAAATAGAGTGCTTATATACTAGGTTTCTTTTCTCTCTCTATGCACTTTTGTTCCTACCTAGTTAGCACCTCACATTGGTTCAAATCATTAAGCTGTGCGGGTGTTTTCTGTGTATATACATTTTAGCAATCCCTGTTTCTCTCACTGTAAGCCCAATCTTCTCAGTCAATCGTCAACATTAGAACACTGTTTCTTCTTTTAGCAATATTTACTTTGATTTAAAAACCCTCTTTGTTCTGTCACTAACTATAAAATTAACTATGTTCCTAATCTTTTAAGACCGATCTCTATTGTATTGTCTTACTAACTATTTAACTAACCTTTGATTCCAAACTCTTGCAACTCAGCAGACATTAAACATAACAAGTTTCTCAAATTACATAAAACATTTCTACACCTGCCTGTCTTTAGACTAATTAATCGTCTTCTTTGCAGATACAGCTAATCATTTTTCAATATAATTTGTAACTTAATACTGAATTACTTATTTTAACTAGTTACATGCTGAATATATATATGTATATAGACAATAAAACATACAGCTCTACCCCCTTATAACGCTGTGCTTGGGGTCCAAAGAATCACATCTCGCTATAAGCGGATCGCGTTAGAAATAATGTACAATTGTATGCGTTGTACAATAAAGTATTTAAGATACCAATAATCTTGTTGTAAAGTATTCATAAATATGAAAATTGGGAGCCACGCTAGCATCGCATTATAAGCGGATTTGCGTTGTAACGGATCGCGTTATAACAGGGTTGAGCTGTATTTATTATTTAGACTTTAAATCATCCTATCTTCAGTGACCAAATGTCCTACACCGCTCTAGAATATGGGTGCGCTAAGGTGAGGCCAGAGATAGCAAAAGCATATCCCCCAGGTCCTGTTTCCGGGCTACTTGCTAGGCAGATTTACACTGCTTCCCCATTGAAAAACATGGTTCTCTAATTCAGCGGTGCGCAAACTGTGGGGCGCGACCCCCAGGGGGGGCGCGACACAGCCGACGGGGGGCGCGGGGTTTACAAAGGCCCCGCGCGCTTCCCGAAGGCACTTAAATTAAGTGCCGGGGGAGCTGCAGGGCCTCTGTAAACCTAACTTACCGTGGCTCCGGCGGCTTCCTCCCTGTGTCGCCATGGCAACGCGGCGTCAAAATGACGCTGCGAGGTCATGTGACGTCACGTTGCTATGGCAACGTGACGTCATTACGCCGGAGCGCGGGTAAGTTGGGGTTGGGAGGGGGGCGCGGGAGTGAGGGGACAGCCGGCAGGGGGGCGCAGGGAAAAAAGTTTGCGCCCCCCTGCTCTAATTCACCTAATCCAGTTCCAGATGAGCTAACATAACGGTCAATCAGGAAGGGAAAGCATCCACATCCCGTCCATGGCCAGTCCACAATTCTATCTGATCAGTCAGGGACCCTGGGCAGACCGTAACTAGCAGCCAATCAGGAGTGTGGCCGTTCGGTCACCGGTGCAGTAATAACAATAATGGGAGGTGACTCAGGGCCTAACTGGGTCCTAAGGGCAAAGTCTAGGCCTAGTCCAGGAAGCACGGCTCCCTGGACACTACCTTCTCCCTTCGCTCCTCCATCAGGACAGAAGCGTGTGCTCCCTGCACGCAGAGGATATCCTGTTCCTCTCACTGCTCCAATCCCATTCGCTTGGACATTCCCACGTGGACATTCCCTCCCTCTAAGGATCATGGGACCTGTAGTTCCGCTGTACTTTATGCGGGGCCATTCTAAGATGGCTGCCGGACTCCTGACAGCGTATGCGCACCTCGCCGCACTGCTCGACTTACAAAATGGCTGCCCCACACTCCCGATCGCAACGGAGCTCCGGGTGATAGCCGAGTAGATCCCCACACCGGTGGCAGGGTAGGGGACTCGGCTACACCAACAAAAACAGGCATTGGACAAGCAGGAGAGAACGACTGGCAAAAAACCCCAGAAGAGGATGGGTGGTGGCCACTGGTTAGGGGGTCAGATCCCTGGCAACACAGAAAAGAGCTGATCATTACCAAGCATACTGACCTGAAAGAGGCCCACCAGTTACTGTACATAATATGAGAAGAGGCAAAATATAGAATAAAAAAGGCTTTTCTATTATACACCATGGGGAAACCGTGCTGGGTCACAAAATAGGAGAAGGGGTAAGGAGGCTTTGCTGTTAATTGGGAAGCCTACTACTGTAGCCTCTTCCTTCACAACTGCTTGGTAAATATGGCCCGTCAATGTCTAAACAATGAGGCATTTAGATACAAATCACCAAACTCTAGTGGAAATGTTTATTACCCAGATTTCCTTTTAAATCTGATAACATTTAAACCCACACTCTGAGAGAAACAATTACATGCTTGCTTCCTAATTATCACACATTTTGACAATCAAGATTCTCTCTTCCTCAGCTAAATCAGATAATTGTTGCATTTGCAAATAGGTTATTAATAGCATTCCACAAATACTTTTAATTACTTGAGGAAAAAGCCAATTGCCACATTGTTCAGGGATTAATAGCACTCTGTAATAAGCAATGTACAGTATTAATAAGGCATACAAAACATGATTGTATATTATGGAAATATAAAATGTAAGTGTTTCAGATCCCAGCTGGGGTCATCTTCTGAGACTTTTCACCTCCTGCTATGATAGAATTATTTTGAATAAATTAAGCAAACTTTTGGGCCCTAAATGGAAAACTTGCAAACTTATTAACAAAACTTTGAATTAAAATAGTTTTTCCAATTTTCATGCCTATTTGGAGTTTTTTCATAATGTTTTACAAATACAAAACCAAAATGAATCGGGTTCCGGCAAAACCAAAACAGTTTGTTTTTAGAACCAAAACACCAGTGAAAGTGCGAACACACAGTGTCACACACACACAGTGTCAGACACACAGACACACACTGTCACACACACAGTGTCACACACACACACAAACAGTGAGAGACACACACGCACACACACACACAGTGTCACACACAGAAACAGTGAGTGACAGAGACACACACACAAACAGTGACACACACACACACAAACAGTGTCACACACAGAAACAGTGAGAGACAGAGACACACAAACACACTCACACACACAAACAAACAGTGGCACACACACACAGAGGTCTCAGTCCCGTGCAGCGCTCAGCGGCGGCTTTCTCGGGCGCAGGCCCCGCCCCCCCTGCAGTCCCGTGCGGCGCCTTTCTTGGGCGCAGGCCCCGCCCCTCCGCAGTCCCATGCGGCGCCTTTCTTGGGCGCAGGCCCCGCCCCCCGCAGTCCCATGCGACGCCTTTCTCGGGCGCTGTACCCCCACCCTCCTCCGCTGCCGAGAGTGCGGCGGGAACAGCGGCCATGCAGCGGGAGCAGAGCCGGGCAGAGGAACCGGAAGCGGGCCCGAGCTGCTCCATACTGGCCGACCCTCACCGAGAAGCGGCCGTGTGAAGGAGGAGGCCGCAGGGGGTGAGCGGGACAGAAGGGAACGGCGGAGCCTGGTGGTGCGGGTGATGGGGGGAGCCGGCGGGGAGGTGAGCTTGGGGGGTTAGGGTGGGGAGGTGAGCTGGGTGAAGAGGACAGTGGCCGGGTGCTTGTGCGTGTGTGTGGCAGTTGGGTGAGGAGGAGAAGAGAGTGGCAGTTGGGTGACATCAGAGCCATAGAGCCACGCAGGCCAATGAGAGGCATGCGGGGCGGGGCAGGGATACGGAGCAATCTGATTGGCCACATCTACAACCCCACAAACTTCAGATTTATATATTAAGATTTAAAAATACATTGTTTATTGAGCTGAGTGAACTACAGGTGTCAAGAGAACTACAGCACAACACATAACACTTGTAAAAGTAATATAGACCTCATCACTATTTATAGTCACATATCACGGTTTTGTGTACAGACTGTTGTGGATATTATTAAATCATTTTGGTGTTGTGACAATGTAATAATTGAAAGCTTTTTTTTTAAAGCTTTAAACATATATATTTTTAAGTTTCAAACTGAATTGTTTTGTATTGCATCTTTTTGCACGTCAAAAATGTTTCTGCGGAAGTAATGAACGTCTGCATTCTGTACTACATGAGTGGAGTAAATAAATATTGATGTCTAGTGTGCTATAGTTATTTAATCAGTAAGCTTTTCCACATGGTGGCAGTGTTACTACACTGTATATTAGGAAGTTGAAAAGTTTTGATATTGCAAATTGTCAATTTAGGAGTTAAGGTTTGCGTAAAAATGTTCTGGTCTAACAGTTTAAACCTGTAGATCACTCTAAGGCAGAATGTTAAAGCAGCAGTTCAAGCAATATCCTACATGTGTGTGTGTTTTTTTTAAATAAATCAGTTCTGTACTATGAGAAATAATTGTAGCATTTAAAAAAAAAAAAAAATGTTTTAAAGACATTTTTAATGTAGGAAGCATTTCCAAAGTGACAGCCACTTCCCCTTCTTCTAGGCTCTGGCTATTAAGCCACACCTCTCTAACAGTGAACCAATTGTATCTAATAACTGCCTAGTCATATCATATTGCTGGACTACATTGTCCACAATGCTGTGCAAGAACTGAATTAATTAAACCGAGCAAGTGATCGATTACAGGAGAATGGATCGATCTGCAACTTAACTAATCACTTGTCAGTGTGCAGGTTGTATTGACGCACATACTGGAACTGCAGCTTTAAAGAAACCACATTCAAATGCTTTCTTTTTTTTGGAGCTAATAATGTAGAATACATTTGATAAAAATATATTTTATTTAGGGCATTTGTTCGTATGAAGGGTACAAACATTCTGCCTATTTACAAAAAGGAGACCTTTGTGTTGATGTCTTCCTTCTAAAGAGAAATTGCAAATAGTACTTTATGTCACAACATTTTTGGACAAGTGAAGTACTTTTGCAATGTGACAGACTCAGTGTTCCATAAGGTTCTAGGTATAAGATAAGGAATGACAGTATTTTTACCAGATTAATTCCTAAATAACCTTTATATACCCTACCAATTTTTATAAATGCACGTAACATATTCTTTAAAAAGCCTATCCATATGTAAATTAATAAGACAAATGTGCTGCTAATGTTCTTCTTATCATTGTATAGCAGCAAGGTATTTCTTGCTTTAACCAAGCAGAATCTTTACTGGACCATTTTTTATTGTGATTACGGTGTATGCCTTCTTTCTGTATTTGCTTACGCTAATTAGTATATAAAATATGAATATATATATTTTTTATATAGCACTGACCGTGCACACATTGCTGTACATAGCATTTTGCAAGGACAATGAGTCCCTGCACCATAGACTTTACAATCTGATTTTGGTGCCTGAGGTACAGGGAGATTCAGTGTCTTTCCCAAGGTCACAAGAAGAGCTAACTCTCTCATTTGAATCTGGTTCACCAGCTTCCAAGGCAGTGGCATTACTAACAAGCTACAATAATTCTTCAGCCATGCATTCCAAAAGAAGCATAGATTTTGCAAATGTTACTAAGGCATCATGTGTTCTAAGTGTAGCCTGGCGCTCCCGCAGCTCCTTGAGACCCCCCTCTCCTTGAGCAGCTCGATCGCGGGTGCCGAAAGACCCGACGGCTGCTTCCAAGGGTGGGGGCTGGAGCAGGGAGCAGCGCGGCTTCCCCTGCCTGCGGCCGGTTGCCGGGGACGCGATCGGGCCGTTGCTAAGGCCGCGATCGCGTCTCTAAGGTCCCGGCGGCCGGTGAAGCAGGGCGCCGCCATTGGGATGCGGGTTGCGCATGCGCAGGGACGCGTAGGCGCAGGAAGAGCCCCAGAAACAGGGCAAAGTCGCGCGAGGTCGAGACAGCCCGGGAAAGCTTGCGCAAGCGCAGTGCAGGTTAGGAAAAGCCCGCAAATCCCTAGCCTACCAGGGAAGGCTCTGAGCTGGGACTACATATCCCATGAGCCTCTGTATGCCCCACGTGACACCAGGGAGCCAATAGGGCTTAGGAAGGCCAGGCAGGCAAAGAGATACATTGTTTGGGCTGCAGCACGTTTGTCAGTTGGAGCTGGGGAGCTGTGAGGGAAGGAAGGGTGCAGAGAGCATGTGCAGCTCCTGCATCGAGTAAGGTCCCCACATCCCAAGTAAGGCCTCAGCTCCCCACCAGGTTAGTGGGTAAGTGCTGAGGGACGGCCCAAGATAGGGATGCTGCCCTTAGTGCGTGTGTGTGTGCTGTCTTGTCAGGATCACGGCTGGCAGGGCTGTGAGACCTGACAAGAAGGCATAGTGCTAGTGTGCAGCAAGTTGCTGTACGCGTTCCGAAGTTTGCAGTGCGTAGTGTAGTGTTAGTGTTAGGGTTCAGTGAGTGTCAGGACTGGGATGAGTTAGGGGAGTGGGGCAGGTTATTACCCCGCAGGCCCTAGGAGTTTTCCCCAAGTCACCCCAGGTTGCGGTTCATCAGGGACAGGCCCTAGGTTAGGGTTCCTATCACGTTAGGGTTAGTTAGGGATAGATAGGGATATAGCGGCGGTTGCTGTTCCCGTGATTCGGTTGCTGTTGCCGTGATTGGTTGCTGTTCCCGTGAAGCGGTTGGACCCACGTTGGGGTCCCTGGAGAAATCACCTGGATAGGATCAGACGGATGCATCGCACGTCTGACCCTTTGAGAAGAGTGTTGCAGGCCCGAGTATCGGAGTGCTCGGAAGGTACCTCTGTATTATATGTGCACCAACAGGCCTAACACATTAATTAGTGACTGCGCAGTCACCCACGTTCTCTACTAGAGTGCGGGACATTGGGTGGGGATTCTCGGGACACTGGGTGGGATCACCTAGTGTCGGGGGAAGCGTCCTGCGCGACACAGTAAGTGTCTCCTCTAGAGAGGGACACAGGTTATGATGATATTGCCGTGATCTGTTTTCATGCATGTTCAGTAAAGTCCCAAGTTAATATATATATCTGTGTGAGTATCGATAATTGGTATTGTCCTGCGAGGAACCACTCCCCCTATGGTGGGAGCCATCGCAGGTGGAGGCGCTGCATCGTTGGAAGTAAGTACCCCTAGTATAAATGCCCCAGGTTCCCCATGGCGGAAGCTCAGCCCTCCTGTGAGCCAACAGGTATAGCACCACACTGAGAAGTAGTCAGATACACCTACACACCCCAATCTCACTTAGGGTGGGGGTAGGAGGGCTACATTTGGAGGTGCTGCTGAGATACAGACCTGGGGTGCCCTGTTCCATTTTTTTTTCAAATTGTCCAAGCTTCAATTTTTTCTCACCATGTTTGTAAAGTCCGGACACGAGGTCCTTGCCTGGGCTTTGAGGCAATGTATGGAACCTGGCCGGGTGTTGGCGGTAGGAGGCCTTCCCGCAAATACACCTGCGGTCGTGGTTCAGTACTATATGCGTAAAATTTCTGGGTGGCCGCACGCATGTTCCTTAGATGAAGAACCCGATCCCACGTCCACATGGAAATCGATACTTTTTGTAGCAACCCCCACTGCGGATATATGCCTGGCAGAGGCACCGTCCGCCCTTTGTATGACCGGGGGCCCGTCTGAGGGGTACCCCCTAGTTTACACCGACCCAGCCAAATGGCGTCTCCCGCCAGAGCAGGGGAGCGCACGTGCTGCTGGCTGCAAGCCTGCACTAAATTGTGTTGAAGAAAACTGTCCGGGATTGGCGGGAAAACCAGAAGGCTACCCCCCTATCTATACAGAGAGCCCTAGTGTAATTGCAGAGACTGTGATTAAAATGGAGTCTCTCTCTAGCAGTGAGTCACACCTAAGATGGCGGCTCCCGCCAAGTCGGGAGAGCACCAGGACTGTGCAAGAAATTGTTGCAGAGTATTGTCCGGGTTGGGTGCGAAAACCTGAACCCCGCCCCTGCACGGTGAGTGACTCAGCACAGAGCCACCCCCACTCCCTTGTAGAAAGTGCCCCTCCTTCAGATTCCACCAGGGGGAGCAAGCCTTGTTATCTTCAAGCATACAGTGAAGCCGCTACTAATTCTTTCACTTCAGCGATGGAGGTAGTGGAGGGGCCGTGTGCCCAAATGGACTTTTCAGACGATGAGCCGGTCAGTATAGCTAACCTATCTACCCGTCTCATAGAAAATTCTGAGGATCCGATCGTGATAGCCTCAAAACAGGAGGAGGATCCTGACCTTTATATCACTCTGAGTTGTGCTGAAGTTAAGTCTGTCTTCAGGGAGAAGTTACTTAGGGATTCCCGCTACCAACAACCGGTTGTGGAGGGCCCGTGTGCCCGAGTGAACATTTCAGATCCGGTTCCTGAGCGGGACGAGGTTGAAGTCCCATCGGTGGCGAGGCGCCTACCGGAGAACCACCCCAGCGATGATACAGAGGAATCACAGGGTAAGGTGTATATACCCCCACCTTCTTCTAGTGAATCCAGCGACCAGTCACTTGTGGCGATGCGCCTGCCGGCGGACCACTTTAGTGACAGCAATGAACACCCTATCTTGGCGGATGCAGAGCCTGCTGTGGGCCCGTGTGCCCTAGAGGAGGTGTATCCCGATGTTGCGGACCCTGCTGTGGGCCCGTGCGCCCTACAATGGTCAGTCCGACCTACTACCGAGGTACCATCGGTCCTAGAATGGGGACCAGTACCAAACAACGATGAGGGTGAGTCGACTGCCCCAGGGGTGTCGGGGGTGAGCCTCCAGGTGACCGCGGAGCACGATGGCTCCTTAAGTCTGGTCACCCGGGCATCGCGTCCTGGCTTAGGTGTCCTCCTTGGGGGAATCCATCCTAAGCCAGTGGAGTGGTAAGGAACTCCCTAACTCCCCACAATCTCCGATGGAGCTGGCCGTGAAGAAGGCCAGAGTTGGGGCTTCTGGACGGAGTATGAGCCCGTGCGCTCCGACACAAGTGGTCCCAGGACTGGGATCCAACGCTCCCGAGTTTTCAGCGCGTAAGTGGACTGCCCCAGAAGTGCCGGGGGCAGGTCTCAAGACAGCCGAGGTGGGAACTGACAGCATCCCCGAGGACCTGTTGGCCACCGTGAATCACCGCAGTGGTCGGGTGTCTACTCTTTACCCCCTGCCAGGTGAAACAGAGACATTGTCCAGTGCTCGCTTCTCAGTGGAAGCCTCGCAAGTCCGTAGGGACAAGGACTGTGTGAAGGAAGATCCAGGGAGACTGGCCTCCTTTAAGCCCAAAAAGGAGCATGCCATTCGTCAAGTAGTGGACCGCGGAAAAGGTCCTGGCCTCCTGGTCTACCGCATCCCTGCCGCGGATGGCCGAGTAAAGGCCTGGTTAAGAGACACTGTGCTATTCCTTCCACCAGGGGGAGGAAGTAGTGCAGAACAGGTGACTGTCACCCCAGAGCGTGCTCTACAGGAGATTTTTCTAGCGGAGGCTCACGGACGCAAAAGTGAGGTACCCCCACATGATCAGTTAGGGGCACCCCACAAATGGTCTCAGCTAGCCTCGGGTATAGTATGGTGTGAAATGCATTGTAATCGGATGTTTAATGATCACATGATAAGTTGTATTTTCTACGCCCTGCATTTTGATTATATAACTATTATGCCGTGTGTTGTCGTTCCCCAAGCGGGGACGTTGGATTTTCCACCAGGGGGAGAGTGTAGCCTGGCGCTCCCGCAGCTCCTTGAGACCCCCCTCTCCTTGAGCAGCTCGATCGCGGGTGCCGAAAGACCCGACGGCTGCTTCCAAGGGTGGGGGCTGGAGCAGGGAGCAGCGCGGCTTCCCCTGCCTGCGGCCGGTTGCCGGGGACGCGATCGGGCCGTTGCTAAGGCCGCGATCGCGTCTCTAAGGTCCCGGCGGCCGGTGAAGCAGGGCGCCGCCATTTGGATGCGGGTTGCGCATGCGCAGGGACGCGTAGGCGCAGGAAGAGCCCCAGAAACAGGGCAAAGTCGTGCGAGGTCGCGACAGCCCGGGAAAGCTTGCGCAAGCGCAGTGCAGGTTAGGAAAAGCCCGCGAATCCCTAGCCTACCAGGGAAGGCTCTGAGCTGGGACTACATATCCCATGAGCCTCTGTATGCCCCACGTGACACCAGGGAGCCAATAGGGCTTAGGAAGGCCAGGCAGGCAAAGAGATACATTGTTTGGGCTGCAGCACGTTTGTCAGTTGGAGCTGGGGAGCTGTGAGGGAAGGAAGGGTGCAGAGAGCATGTGCAGCTCCTGCATCGAGTAAGGTCCCCACATCCCAAGTAAGGCCTCAACTCCCCACCAGATTAGTGGGTAAGTGCTGAGGGACGGCCCAAGATAGGGACGCTGCCCTTAGTGCGTGTGTGTGTGCTGTCTTGTCAGGATCACGGCTGGCAGGGCTGTGAGGCCTGACAAGAAGGCATAGTGCTAGTGTGCAGCAAGTTGCTGTACGCGTTCCGAAGTTTGCAGTGCGTAGTGTAGTGTTAGTGTTACGGTTCAGTGAGTGTCAGGACTGGGATGAGTTAGGGGAGTGGGGCAGGTTATTACCCCGCAGGCCCTAGGAGTTTTCCCCAAGTCACCCCAGGTTGCGGTTCATCAGGGACAGGCCCTAGGTTAGGGTTCCTATCACGTTAGGGTTAGTTAGGGATAGATAGGGATATAGCGGCGGTTGCTGTTCCCGTGATTCGGTTGCTGTTGCCGTGATTGGTTGCTGTTCCCGTGAAGCGGTTGGACCCACGTTGGGGTCCCTGGAGAAATCACCTGGATAGGATCAGACGGATGCATCGCACGTCTGACCCTTTGAGAAGAGTGTTGCAGGCCCGAGTATCGGAGTGCTCGGAAGGTACCTCTGTATTATATGTTCACCAACAGGCCTAACACATTAATTAGTGACTGCGCAGTCACCCACGTTCTCTACTAGAGTGCGGGACATTGGGTGGGGATTCTCGGGACACTGGGTGGGATCACCTAGTGTCGGGGGAAGCGTCCTGCGTGACGCAGTAAGTGTCTCCTCTAGAGAGGGACACAGGTTATGATGATATTGCCGTGATCTGTTTTCATGCATGTTCAGTAAAGTCCCAAGTTAATATATATATCTGTGTGAGTATCGATTATTGGTATTGTCCTGCGAGGAACCACTCCCCCTATGGTGGGAGCCATCGCAGGTGGAGGCGCTGCATCGTTGGAAGTAAGTACCCCTAGTATAAATGCCCCAGGTTCCCCATGGCGGAAGCTCAGCCCTCCTGTGAGCCAACAGGTATAGCACCACACTGAGAAGTAGTCAGATACACCTACACACCCCAATCTCACTTAGGGTGGGGGTAAGAGGGCTACATAAGCCTCAAAATAATGTTATTCCTTATCTATGTAGCACCCTTGGGGATAAGCTAAAGTTTATCTTGGTGAGTTCTGGTCCCTACAGGGAGTTAAGGGGTTACTTCCTTTAAAGGCCCGAGTATGTAACGTATTCCATGTAACTTATTTGAAGTACCATCCTTATTTTGCAAATCACTTAGTTCAGTGATTGGCTGTTTCTGTTCTTCTAGAATCTAGAAGATACTGGAAAAATCAACCCTTTACGGGATGCTTTAGTTAAGTAAATCTTATCTTTTTCTGCCCAGCAACAAGGGTGGGGACAAAGGTTATAAAGGTTTGGGACCTGGATATTTTCCTCAGTTCCCAGGAGGAACAAAAGGAGGGTGTTCTCCAGGGCTCTCCTAGCCCTTTAAAAGGGTAGCAACTTAATTTTTTTTCTGAGTTAGGGCAGGTCTTCTAGCTTAGGGGCCCTAGAGACTCAGCACTAGAGAGGAATCCTGCCATAGTAGGGAGTAGGTTCTCACTGCAGGGCTTCGGAAGGAGACCTGGGTGGGACTGCTGGGTATTATAGGAAGAAAGGTTCCAGTTCTGTCCATGGCAGTAGAAAAAGGCTGACAAAAGAGCTACTCCACATACAAACCTCATGGTTGAGGAAACCTGAGTGCAAGTGTCTAATAATTCTTGAAAACCTGTCCTGTTGTTGACCTGAAAATGCCATATTAATAAAGTTCAACAAACTATTTTTAATTTGCTCACTAGCCCTGCATGGATTTCCAGCACCCTGAGATGAAAGGTAAATCGCTGAGTTACACACACACACACACACTTTGGGACTGTTTTGGTGTGGCCCTTCTTCTATTGGCGGGGGGTAGAGGTGTTACATTTGGCGCCCAACGTGGGGCTGGGTAGGCAAGGAGATTTTTGCACATACAGACGAGACACCAAATATTCTAAAGTTTGCCTTAAACTAGCCCGGTTACATTCTGGGTACGTGCTGGGTGTAACCTGGCTAGTTTAAGGCAAGTTTAAGGCATTTCTGCATTGACTAATGACCCATAGGATTAACACAGCAGGGGTCCCTTGGGACTGCAAGTCAAACTGAATGGGACTGCCAGGGACCCCCGCTGTTAATCTGGTGGGCCATTAGTCAATGCAGAAATGCTGGGTCTAGTTTAAGGCAAGTTTAAGGCATGTACCCAGCATGTACCTGGGTCTTTTTGGCGATTGCCACAGGTTTGTGTTAGAATAGTCTCAATCTCTGCTGTATGGCTCGTGTTTGGAACTTTTGGAGCCCCAAATATGTTTTTGCGTGACTGTGTAAAAAAGGACATCTGTAGGTCTCAGAAAATACAGGACTGTGTGTGTTTCCCTGTTGAGGAAACTCTTAGATGAGGTTGAAAAAGACATGCGACCTTCCAGTTCAACCTATGCTAAATTTAGAGAACAGATACTTTATCCTATATCTATACTTACTTATTGATCCAGAGGAAGGCAAACATTTACTCACTGGATCAACATCCTTCCCATGTTTACTTATTTGGTATATCCCTGTATACCATTCCTTTCTAAAAAGATGTCCAACCTTTTTTGGAACAAATCTATTGTATCTGCTATCACAGTCTCCATGGGTAATGAATTCCACATTTTAACTGCTCTTACTGTAAAGAACCCTTTCCTTTGTTGCTGGTGAAATATCCTTTCCTCCAACCATAAGAGATGACCCCGAGTTCTTTGTACTGCCCGTGGGATGAATAGTTCTTTTGAAAGCTCCTTGTGCTGTCCCCGAATATATTTCTATATAGTTATCATATTCCCTCTTAGATGCCTCTTTCTTAATGTAAATAAATCTAATTTAGCTAGCCTTTCCTTATAAGTTAGATAGTCAATCCCCTTTTTTAATTTGGTGGCTCTTCTCTGCACTCTATCTAGTTCCATAATGCCTTTTCTAAGGATTGGTGCCCAAAATTGTACTCCATATTCAAGGTGTGGTCTTAAAACTGCTTTGTAAAGGTAACTAAAAAAAGGGAAGGGGGAGTGAGGGATGGACTGGGCGCTTCCCAAGTGATAATAATAATAAATAGTGTTATAAGTGAAACACACAAAAACACAAATATACCTTACACCAAACTGTGAATAGGTAATAAAAATGTGTATAAAGCAGCTCAACTTCCTCTGGTGGGACAGTTCCAAATCCCAGATACAGGTAATTTCTTTGCTTGAAGGTGAGGAGGAGCGCAGGAGGATAACCGTGATATATGTAAAAGAAATAAAACATATATAGTGCAGACTGTAATCACTGCTAATGTTCTTGATAATCTTTAAGAATAGAACTCACAAAAATCGCCGTATAATATCACATGTCAGAGATCCTTCTCTCTCTGACTGGAGCCCTTTAGCCGCAGAAGCCAGGATATCCCTCAATAGGTATGTATGGTATGAAAATAAAAGAAACCACAATAGTGCATACTATTCAAACTGGATATATTACAGAATCATCACAAGTATAATGAACTCACATTTTCCATATAAAACTCAGGTGGGGGAGAGAACCGCAGAGTTACTGGAGGACAGATGCAAGCAGCTTCACAACGTCTCACTAGCTCCTTGCTGTATACTTCCGCATGCGTCACTGCCGTCGCGTCACTTCCTGCTACCGCGTCTCAGCTAAGGGCGGAAGTTCTAACTGTGTCTGGTGCCAGCTAACCAGTTGCCCTAATTGAGCTGCTCTATAGTAGTTTTGTAAATTTGGAAGAGCTAAGCCTCCTTCTGATTTGGACTTATATAGAATATCTTTGCGAACTCTAGGTCGCCTGTTTTGCCAGACAAACTTCAACATTTTCTTCTGAATATTATTTAAATCTTTCTGACAGATTTTATTATCTGCCTTATTTTAATCTAGATGCCCTGTTTTCACAATAACTCAAAATTCAGCTCTAAATTTTAGGAAATATGTTTTTGTTATACTAATAGGAACATTAACTCTAACCTTGAGTGTATTCATTTGTAAACATTCCAAAATATGATTCTTGTCTACTGTATATAGAAGAGAGCGATGTGATGCATCCAAATTGGTTAGACATTCTCCACAATATGTGTGAATAATACTGGATGATAACAAAGAGTCCATGAAAAATATGGCCAATTATCAGGTGTGGGCTAAGTGTCTAAGTGGGGTCTGTTTAACCTCCACAGCTGAGTCACCATATGCACCCACCCTAGTAACCAATATATAATGAGCAGAGGCACTGGTAAACATATATATGCAGGGGCACTGCGGCCCTTACCTTAGTGCTTGCAGGACTCCTATGCATCCAGGGCGTGCTGATCATCCAGGAAGGTATACAGCAAGTAGAGAGATGTTGATGTAAAGCACAGCCACGAATTCCAAATCAGCATGGGACCGGAACAAATGATACAGGTGAACACTCCAATCTTGCAACAGGTCAGGTTTATTGCATGGTGGTGCAGCAAAAATAGGACTACACGAACGCACCTACGCGTTTCATGCACAAGGCACTTTATCAAGCTTGATAAAGCTTGGAATTCGTGGCTGTGCTTTACATCAACATCTCTCTACTTGTTGTCTACTGTATAGAAAGAGGTGATGTTTATCAATATACATAGTTTATATAATAGTAGTCATAAAAATGGACGGTGGTTAAAGGTGAAACTGAGTGTGTAATGGTACTGAAGATGTTTGAGGAATCACTGGTGCAAGGGTGGTAATTACAAAGATTTTAGAACTTTGCAACTAATGGAAGAAGAAAGGAAAAGAGGGACATTTTTATGGGTAATTGATGGACAACCTTTAACTCAGTTAGGTTAATACATCACGGATACATTGTATTATGTTAATGTATCCTTATTTTGCAGCTCTTTGGAGGTCCTTTTTCATTTATTTAATTGTAAATGTATTAAAAGTTACTTTGTCCAGGCCATTAAATATCTCTAAGGAGTATTTTACCCACTTAGGCTACGCTTAGAGTACTTGCTACGATGACTGCGATGTTGCACAGCGCCGTAGCAAGTACATGCAATCCATTGGGGGTGCCCATATTTGGCGCTGCAGAGTGCCAGAGCGGCCATGATCGCTTGTATTAAAATGATTTTTACTTTTTGGGCGATCGTCGTCTGACTGTAATGGGTGATCACCACAAACAAGATGGGACCGCAAGGATGAGGTGGGGATATTAGTGTACATCGACCTCCAGCCGCGAGTGTGCATCCGGAGTGCATCCGGAGATCAGAGTGATAGTCGTATAGCCGGGTCAGGGTTGGAGAAGTGAGAATAGTTGTAATACTCGACGTGGTCAGAGGTTGGAGAAGTCGGATAGGCATAGAGGGTAGCCGTGGTCCAGGGGTAGAAAAGGTAGAGATCCAGATGCAAGCTGAGGTAGAGAGAAGTCGGGGTCCAAGTACAAACCGAGGTCAAAACACTGAGAGACAAGACAGGATCAAAATACACAAGGCAACAAGACAAGGCAGCAGATGCTTGGGGTAAGCACTACGTTCAGGAATGAAGAATTATGCTCAGCCAATTTGCCAGAGGGCTGGCTGAGCATATAAAGAGCAGGTAGCCAATGAGCAGCCAGCAAGCAGGTACCACACAGCATCAAACGCCCACTCGGTAGACAAGCGCCCAATGGTGGACAGGAGGCGTAGTGAGCCGCAGGTTCAGGTGATCCTGGGTTAGTGTGGAGTTTAATGATTAACCCATCGCGTGCTCTTCGTAGCGCCAGCATGTGGTTTCCTGCGGGCGTGGTGCGTCACCCGTGTCATCATGGGATGTGATGCGGGGGCGGGGCATAAGCCAGAACCTAGAGGTATCCCCCTGCATGGTAGTGTGGTGCCTGTGGGTAGCTTCCCTGGTCTGCGGTGCATCACCTGTGTCATCACGGTGGCGGGACCTAAGATTGATCCTCACAGTGACTTCAGTGGCACGTGAGCAGTTCAGCCAATGAAGGCAAACCACTCACGGTCACACCTCCGCCACGCTTCCTGATCGCCCTCAGGTATCGCTATTGCGACGTCTAATGTCACGCAGTAGCGTCGCTGTAGCCCTTATTATAAGCGTAGCCTTAGAGTAGGAGTACACCTCCTCTAAAAGATTGCCTTATCTCTTCATATTGCAATAGTGATTAACTAAAATACATGTTTTCTGACACACAAGTTAAAACAAGGTAAAGCACAGCAAATAAATCAGGGATGCAGAGAGAAAGTATTATAAGAAAGTGAGCTTGTTACTTGAGTTAGAACTTCTAATCTTATAAAGGATAAAGAGAGTGGGCCATATTTACTAAGCAGTGTTTTTCCATAAGGCATCTTCGGTGCTGGAATACATTACATCTAATGCAAATAAATGGACTGTAATGTGTATTCCCACACCAGAAGGTGTCTGATGTCAGAAGACTGATTATTAGATATTCTTCTCTATCCCTGAAGAGGGTAAAAATGCTTTGTACAGGTATGAGCGTGCAATAAGTAGAGCTCAAATGAAAACTAGGTATACTCTTGACCATGGGGCTAACCATCAGATGGTTTAGCTCACAATGCTAGAGCTTTTGCTGAATTACAGAGGCTGTGTGGGTTCAACTTCTGATCCTATTGGGTCTGACATCATACCCCTGTCAGAGTCTTCCTAGACATCCTGCTCCCAGCCACAGTTCCCTTGTCTGTCCACTGGGTCTGCTCTGAGGTTCCTCTGCCTGTCTGTCTCCTCTTGTTGCTCTTGTCCGTAAAGTTTCCTGTTTCCTGTTCTCCCTTGCCTTTGTTTTGTGTTCCATGGACTTGTCTGCCACAGTCTGTTACCTGTACTTGTACTTGTGAATAAAGGTCCTTGCCTGCAATTAGGCTTGTTCCCTGTCTGTTCCTGCCATACCCTCTGTCCCTGTTCCTGTGGATTCCCTGCTGCCAACCTCTGTTTTTGACCTGGACCATGATTCTTGCCGCCTGCCCTGGACCCCTGTTTGTGACCCTGGCCATGCTTATTGCCGCCTGCCCTAGACCCTTGCCTATGAACCTGATGCCTCCTAGCCTGCCCCCTGCTGATCCGGACACTGAGGTCCTAACTGCACCAGAAGTCTTGACAACCCTATTCCTAAAGTGCCTTAGACTTGTCAACTCAATAACACTATGCTGTGAGAAGTAAGGTGAATGACTTCCTGCAGTTTGTAGAGTTGTATTTATTTAAAAAAAAAATATTTCAATTCAGTTACATAGTTACATAGTTACATAGTTACATAGTTACATAGTAGATGAGGTTGAAAAAAGACGTACGTCCATCAAGTTCAACCTATGCTAAATTTAGACAACAGATACTTTATCCTATATCTATACTTACACATTGATCCAGAGGAAGGCAAACAAAAAACCCCAGTGACATATCATCCAATGATATCTCATAAGGGGAAAAATACATTCCTTCCTGACTCCAAGAATTGGCAATCGGATTAATCTCTGGATCAACATCCTTCCCATGTATACTTATTTGGTATATCCCTGTATACCTTTCCCATCTATTTTTTTTAATAAATCTATTGTATCTGCCGTCACAGTCTCCATGGGAAATGAATTCCACATTTTAATTGTCCTTACTGTAAAGAACCCTTTCCTTTGTTGCTGGTGAAATATACTTTCCTCCAACCTTAAGGGATGGCCCCGAGTCCTTTGTACTGCCCGTGGGATGAACAGTTCTTTTGAAAGCTCCTTGTACTGTCCCCGAATATATTTGTATATAGTTATCATATCCCCTCTTAGACGCCTCTTTTCTAATGTAAATAAATCTAATTTAGCTAGCCTCTCCTCATAAGTTAGATTGTCCATCCCCTTTATTAATTTGGTGGCTCTTCTCTGCACTCTCTTTCGTTCATAATGTCTTTTCTAAGGAGTGGTGCCCAAAATTGTACTTCATACTCAAGGTGTGGTCTTACTAATGCTTTATAAAGGGTCATAATTATGTTTACTTCCCTTCCATCCATTGCCCGTTTGATGCAAGATAAGATCGTGTTTGCCTTTGCAGCTACTGCATGACTTTGGGCACTATTGCTAAGCCTGCTGTCTACAAGCACTCCTAAATCCTTCTCCATCAAGGATTCCCCCAATATATCTCCATTTAATTAGTAAGTCGCCTTTTTATTCTTGCATCCCAAATGCATAACCTTACATTTATCTGTATTAAACCTCATCTGCCATTTACCTGCCCATGTTTCCAGTCTCTCCAAGTCCGCCTGAAGAGAAATTACATCCTGCTCTGATTCTATTACCTTACACAATTTAGTAGCATTAGCAAAGATGGAGACTTTGCTCTGTGTGCTCATTTGTATGTCATTTCCCAGAATCCCTAGTTAAAGTGGAAGCATTGTATGCTAGGACATAGTGGTGAAAAGTGGTGTTACAGACCTGTGAATGTGCTCACAAGGGATATTTTCATTTGCTTTAACCTTTTTTTAGTGAAACTTAGTTTCGAACGAAGATGTTTTCCAGAAAAAGCAAAATAGTTAACTTTTGACAAGTTGGACAATTTTGCTAGAACTTTAGATAGTAAAAAGTGTTTTCAAACTTTTCTAAAAGTTTGATTGGAACAACTGTGAATTGAAACTCGGCAAGTCCGTGCATAGCATTGGAGAGTGCAGAAGACTATGTTACCAGCTTCCACAAGGAATCTACAATAAAAGAAATGCAGAGGAAGGTGTTAAAATATAAGATAATTAAAGGTGATATCAAAAAACCATGGCTAAATAACAACAGTTCTTATTTTCAGTGCCATTATTACATATTTAGGAGAATATGCTCCTCCAGACCTACAGTACAGCACAGCTGTCTTTTCTGTTTATATAATTTAAATTACAATTTGAACAGTTATGATCTTTAGTCAGATTAAAGCAGCAGTCTACTTTGTTTTTTTAAAAGTACCTGGACCGGGGGAGCTGATCCGTGTTCCCCAGACATCATCTCCTGTGGTCATATTTATTATATCTAGATTGTCGGTCCCTGGAGATCAGATCTGAGGGATCCCTGATTAAGGTAGCATAATAAAATACCCTCCCCCAAAGAGAAAATAATTGAGCAGTGTGTTGACCGCTGCATTAATCTGCCCTATTTCAATCAACCTTCTGTATAATTATTGTATGCATTCTTCAAAAAGTGCAATGCTGTGAAGCCATCTAATTACCATTAACAAGGATAATCTCACAAAAGAATTATTTTTTTATGGGATTACTTGAAATATGTTCATGCTTGGATACACAAAGCCAGACTTACATAAAAAATGTCCTTGTAGTAAATCCTGTATCATGTCCATATAACCTAAAAATGAAATTGTACACAGTCTGAGTAGACTTGTTTCAAGTTGTGATATATTTTAGGCGACAAACGTGAGTTACTAAATTAACTGGGAGTGTACAGAGCTTTTGAAACCTCACAAGCCTCTTCTTACAGTGAAGAAGTATTAAGAGCTTTCAAAACCATACTGACAGTTCTAAATGATATTGCATCACCGAGTTTTAAAAATGTTACAGGTCTCTTCACTTAAAGAAAGGACCTATGAGGTTTGAATGCTGTGTAGGCTATACTGTGATTTAATATATGATGAAATCTCATGTTGATCGCCTAAAAGGTGTGAATCAATAGAACTACTAGAACTAAGGCCATCAATAGGGAGGGGGGGGGCTGGGAAAAGTCAGGGGGGCCCAGCTCCTCTCTGCCATGAGACACTACATGTGAAGAGACCCACCTAAGGTAACATTTCTGCCACTGGGTACGTAAGATATTTTATTATTTGTTAGGTAGTGTTTATTTGTTTTTGTTTTTTAATACTTTTTATTTTTAAATGGACAAAAGCCTGATTGGCCACATATGGTTTAGAGAATTGGTGTTAGGTTTATTGGGGTTGATGGGGGTAATAGGGGCGTATAATGGGAGTAGTTGCCCCATGTGGGTGGTTAGGCCTCATGGGGGATGGGGATAGGGTTAACCCTTTTACTAACTTAGCAGGTAGTAAAGCATTGCATGGCAATACTATACTCACCACTAAGGTTGCCAACATGAATATGTACTGTAGTTAAATGTTGATATTAACTCCTTTTTAGCCCTTTGTAGTCAGCTTGTCATGGAAAACCATGGCTATTTTACGACTGGGCTACTAAGGGGTTAATATGTATTGCAATATGTTTAAATGTATGTGTTATCACCTATTTCAGCTTGGTTTAGCTTATCTTGCCTATGTATAGATTTTCAGGAAGGGTTGTATAATTAGATATGAATTATTTACTGATTGTTTCACTGTCTCGCCGTTTATTCACTGTTTGCTGTGTGGAGAGATTTGCGCTTGTATTTTCCTTTCATATGTATATAATGGGCAATATATAGTCCATTATGTACTGTACATAGGAAAGATAGGGATAAAGCCAGCCTAGAGGAGGTGATGAAAAAAATCTGGTATTTCTGCAGTAAGAGAAAAAAATGATTGTGACGGCGCTAACTTAGTGCATAGTGTCCAAAATAGGGATAAAAAACTTCTAGAAAAATATAATAAAGTGACTTAAAATATATTTGCGTGAATTGTGATCAATTAGTGAATACAGGCATACCCCGGTTTAAGGACACTCACTCGTGAGTAAGGACATAGCGCCCAATAGGAAAACGACAGCTTGCGCATGCGCCTGTCAGCACATCCTGAACAGCAATACCGGCTCCCTACCTTTACCGAAGCTGTGCGCAAGCGGGGAGCCTATAGAGCCTGTTACAAATGGGTTATTTACATCAGTTATACACATATATGATGACTGCAGTACAGTACATGCATCAATAAATGGAAAAAAGGTAGTGCTTCACTTTAAATACATTTTCACTTTACATACATGCTCTGGTCCCATTGCGTACGTTAATGCGGGGTATGCCTGTATATGGTGACTTTTAGGTCTACAATAAATCCTTTACACCACCCAGTGTATAGTGCTAATTGAGAAGCTGCTCAGAACCCTTTAAAAGACTGTTCTTTAGTCTGTTGGATCCCAATGTTCTTCATAAGTTCAGGGGAGCGCCAGTGTTCACATCAACGTCATGAAAGAAACAATAGAAACAGCATAGTGTAGTACAATTTTAACCAAGTTGAATGCTGTTTAAGTGAATAGTAATTCCACTCACACTTTTCTCCTTTTCAATAAAGCAGTTCAGAGATACTTCTCTCTCTGACTAGAGCAATGGATCAGGAACTTTACATGTAAACACCCCTTTGTTAGTGACGTCTTCCCATCCGTAGTTTGTGTACCCAGGAAAATAATGAAAGATACTAATTGCACAGTATATCTCAGATTGTATTAAAATAGAACAATAAAAGCATATAGATGTGCACTCACATTTAGTACATAATGGCAATTCGGGGTACGAAATCCCGACTGTTGTGTAACAAATTCACCGGTACACACGCTGTGAAGCTCACTTCCGCGTCTTGGCTCACGTCTACGTCACTTCCGGCTGAGTGAAGTTGAGGACAGAATGGCTGTGTAGAGGGATCTCTGGTTGCCAGGACTTCGCATCACGGACATGCACTGAATGAACACTGATTCAACGCGTTTCGTTGGTACGACTTCTTCAGGAATCCTGAAGAAGTCCTGAAGAAGTCGTACCGACGAAACGCGTTGAATCAGTGTTCATTCAGTGCATGTTCGTGACGCGAAGTCCTGGCAGCCGGAGATCACTCTACACAGCCCTTCCGCCCTCAACTTCACTCAGCCGGAAGTGACGTAGACGAGAGCTGAGACACGGAAGTGAGCTTCATAGCGTGTGTACCGGTGAACTTGTTACACAACTGTCGGGATTTCGTACCACGAATTGCCATTATGTACTAAATGTGAGTGCACATCTGTAGACGGACGTTCACAGAGGTACACAATTGGGAGACGTTTATAAGGTGAAATTATAATAAGGCTTTATTGTGCCTTTTCCTTTTTATCAGGAAAACATCCAAACAAGGGGGGGGGGGAACAAAGCTTCCATTCACTTGGGAGTATTTCTAGTGAAAACACTATTCAATTAATTCACATCTGCCTTAGTCAAGCATTTCTCCATGTCCCCAAACACATAGCATGAATTAATCAGATATAGAAAGTCTTGAAAATAAAAGTCTTATCTGTTCCTTGTGGTTTGGAGGGAAAATCTTCTCACTTCCTGGTTCAGCTTCAGGTGTAGTAGTTTTTCCTGTGTCTTGAAATCAGCTCTACTGTGCAGAGCTCAAGACTGTTCAGCTCCAGAGATCTGGGTTTCTTTTGGTCAGTCTCTCCTGGGACTCAAGAACCCCTGCTCTGTCTCTCCAAAGGTCAGCTCTCAGTCAGAGCTAAGGAGGAGTCACTTCCTGTCTCAAAGGCAGGCTTTTTGTAAGCAATCTAATCAGGCACGTGGTGTTTAGTAATTAACTACCACACTGCTAGATTAAAGGCACATTACTGAACAGGGATTAGTCCCCTGTTACAACATCTATATGCTTTTATTGTTCTATTTTAATACAATCTGAGATATACTGCGCAATTAGTATCTTTCATTATTTTCCTGGGTACACCAACTACAGATGGGAAGAAGTCACTAACAAAGGGGTGTTTACATGTGAAGTTCCTGATCCATTGCTCTAGTCAGAAAGAGAAGTATCTCTCTACTGTTTTATTGAAAAGGAGAAAAGTGTGAGTGGAATTACTATTCACTTAAACAGCATTCAACTTGGTTAAAATTGTACTACACTATGCTGTTTCTATTGTTTCTTTCATGACGTTGATGTGAACACTGGCGCTCCCCTGAACTTATGAAGAACATTTCTGCAGTAAAGCATGTTCTGATAAATAACGGAACCTGATGTATGGCCTGTAATACAAAAAATGCATTTTTAGGCTTATTTGGAACGGATCCGATAAAAATGTGTTATATTTAGCGGTGCAGCAATGATGTATTGATTTATAAAAATAAGTAACTTTTTTTTGCGGTTATACCGTATTTTTTTCGTTTCTGTAGTTTGATGTATCCAGGCCATAGTGTGGTGAAGATTCGGTCTGCTGTCTTAGATTAGAATTAGCTCATTGTCCAGTATTATCATGTATTTACGAAGCAGCAGTAACCACTTCACTGTCGCTGGAACACGTCTTCTGGACTATCTGCCTGATCTATGTGTAACGGGTTCCCCCCCCCCCAATCGCATATAGAGTGCATGTGAGAGGGAACCTATATGTTACCAGGTGCGGTGCAGTATACCTGTTAGGCTCACTAGAGGCCTGAGCCTCCGCCAGTGAGAGCCTGGGGTGAATCCTCTGGGACGATCTTACTTACAATGCCTCCACCTATGTAGGATTCTAGGAGTGTAGAATGTACCCCACACAGGACCCACATATATTAACCACATACACCAAAGGTATATATAACATAGGTTTACTATATGCAGATAATAACATCACACAATACACATGCATCAACCATATGACATCAACAGTGCATAACATCAGTGTCACCCTGTAACACTACTAAGCACAACTATCCACACACCTCGCAGGACCATAAACCCCACACTGTATTCCCAAAGTCCTTGTACCCAAAAGTCCCAAGAGTCCCGCAACCCCACCCACGTGTGGGACAGCGCTGCCCACTAAGATGAAATGTATAGGTGGTGCACTTGGTGACTTGGATTATACCTGCCTGGCTCTCCTGCAACCGGGTACTGCAGAACTGTGGAAGAGGACCCGTCTGTGTCCAGCGCCGAAGCCTCAGCGATGGGGGTCTCCTTCTGAGCAAGCTCACCGCTCAGACAGCAACACTGACCCTTCTTGTAAGAGCACACAGCACTGCAGCTGTGTCAATAACTAAGCTGACTGCTAACAGGGCAAAGCCCCTACCTAAGGGGCCTTGCCTAAAGCAGTCACAAACTGAAGGGGAGTGGGGTCTAGCTGGGGCCTAAGGGGGGGGGGGGGTTCTGGCCTAGTGCAAGGGGCCACTTGCTCCCTGCACCTACACACCATTCCCTTACCTTATCCCAGCACCAACTGACCATCAGCACATTGCCCATACAATGTATCCACTCTCTGCAGGGGAAACTGCAGACACTATTGGCTGCCTGCAATCATCTGACTCACCTGCCTCTAAACCTGCTGGGAGTTGTAGTTCACCAGGAAGCTCTTGCCTAAGGAGACTGCATGGGTGC
This sequence comes from Ascaphus truei, assembly GCF_040206685.1. Taxonomy (NCBI): domain Eukaryota; kingdom Metazoa; phylum Chordata; class Amphibia; order Anura; family Ascaphidae; genus Ascaphus; species Ascaphus truei. The sequence goes on from NC_134485.1 coordinate 384,320,662, forward strand.
CCCTCTAATGGCCGCCTACGCCTCTGTTTCTGCACCTGCGCTACACTAATGGCCGCCGCGCCACTTTCCTGAGCATGCGCAACATCTAGGGGGCCTTCCTGCCTCCCTACACTTTGCTGCGCTTTGTGTAATGGCCGCCGCGACTGCAAACGCGCACCGCGCATGCGCGAACGCGCACAAGATGGCGGCGCCCTGTCACTGATGCCGCCGGGAGCTGTGATCGCCCCTGCAACTGCCTGACATGGTGCGGGGGTACCCGCTACTCTGCGCAGGTGCGGAGGGCCAGGGGGGACCCTGCTACATATGTACTGTGAAAGAACTACAAAGCTACATTAAAAAGCTGCAGTGATGCCATAGTCTATGTAAACCAACATATATTTAGGTCTAATTATTGTGTATTATTTTGTGATGATTTCTATGTGTAACGGTGTTTCCCCCACCCAATGGGAGAATCTGTCATTACAGCGTGTGTGGTGTATGCTACCTGTTGGTAAGCAGGAGGGCCGAAGTCATCCGCCGATGTTTGCGGGGACACAGGATAAGCTTCTGGGGTACATACCCGACATATATCTCTAGCAGTGAGGTGCCTCCATCTGCCGCAGTCTCCAGATGTATGGAGGCGATCTCCTACGATAGAAATGGTTACCTCTCCCCCCAGTAAGATCACACACCAGGCAGGAGGTATAATAACAGGAACGGTTTATTCTGTCCAGCATAATGCAGTCACAGCAGGCCTCTGCCCTATGTAGTATCTGGTGTTACATCCATCTGTGGGATGATCCCTGGATCTGCACTATGGGTCAAGGGCCCCCGCAGCAGTCCTTGCTCTTCCCTGATTCTCTATCAGGCTCAGGGGAAAGGTGCAGACTCACTCTCCCCCGAGGTGAAGAGGAACAGGTAAGTCCAGTCTTCAGGCAACCTGTGTGTGACCTGCCTCTCTCAAGTGGGGAGAGGCACTCCCTAAATTTGGGCGGCAATCCCCTTAAGTACAGCCTTAAGGAGGGCACCTGGTCTGACCCAGGATTGGGTGTACCCAGGCCTGGTTTCACCTGCTCCCCTGTCACTCAAAGGCACCGATGGGAGTGGGGAAAACCCAGGATAGATACTGGCAGACCTGCCCTTACCAGGACTTACTGCCAGTCAGGGGAGACTGGAAGACAAGAACCAGTCCTGGCTACATATGATATACTGTATAATATATTTGTATTGTAGTAAAATATGATCTGTTGTAGAATGGTTGTTAAAAAGTATCACAATCTACAACACATTTTCTCTGACCAATACAGCTGCTAGAACTTGTCGATTTTTTTTTGTTCTTTTTGAGGATTTTTACACACTGACACACATAGAGCAGAAGCTTTACTCACATACAGTATATTGAATGTTTGCATGCTGGCATCGCAATGTTTCCCAAAAAACAGGCAATAATTATTGAGCACCTTACATGCAAGCAGGATTACTTCGGCCTTAAGAATTTTACTTTTTACGCTCTTGCTAGTTGCAGCAACGGAAGAACCCAGCTGCTGCTCTACTGAAATCATAAGTGGCGCTTAGTGTATTTTCAAGTTACAGAACTTTTATCTCTGATGGTTACAATAAATAGATACAGTACATTTAATGGGAATGTCTCTTGTAAAGTTCTTCTGCAGGGTGTCTTACAGATGCAGTTCTGACCTGGTGCAACAAGAAGGAGTATTAAAGCTGTGGAAAATGCAGTATGATAATAGCAACACATTTAGTTAAAGCAGCAGTCCATGCTGCCGTTTTTTTCCCCCCACTTTAATATGTCATCATTACAATCCACGTGTAACAGGGTCTTTTATTTCTGCCTGGCTTTCCCCCTGTTATGCAAGTCCCTGCTAGCTGCAGGCTTTAACAGGTTAAATCTGTGGGCTTTTGACCCTCCTTGTGCTCCTCTCTGTTGGATAGGAGTAAGGTGGTACTTATGGTCTGTGTAAGCCTATCAGGGATAGGTATAGACCTTGAGCTCGCCTCTTCTATTCCTAATTAGGGGAGTACCAAATTAAGTGTCAGTCCTGTTCCTGCTCTGTAGGAGAGAGGAAGCAGAGAGCTGTGAGTCTCTCCCATAGTGAGATGAGGGTGCTCACCCTCAGCCTTGTGGCTGAGGGACATCTGACCAAGGAAGATGACCCTATACTATCAGGGTCAAGCACCATTCAGAGGTGGGAACCCTCTGAACCATTGCACCACTGTAATACCATAATACTGCTGCGACACACTTTATTCCAGCAAATGCCCAGTTTGTACCTGGCAGATACCTGGAATGCGCCGCTCCTCACCTCAGACAAGCCCCGTTGCGTTTGCCTTCCCAAGTTTGCTGGCTGACGGGCGGCTGATCTGTTAAATGATAATGATTAGGATTTAATAGGCTGCAATGCTTCGCGTGTCTACCCGATGGCATAAATTTATGAATTGTAATGCAGTATATACAGTAGCGACATACTTTATTAAAGTAAATGCCGGCGGCATGCCGGGATCTACCCCAGCTGCCGCCAGTCAGAAACGCGCGCCGCCGCGTTTCCCCCACGCACCCCCCCTCCACATCGCGCGCAATTACCCCCCCAAAGACACCCCGAACCCGGCTTCTACTCTGCCCCTCTGCTTCCCCGCACCCCCGCTTACCTAGATTTGAACTCCAGGGGTGTCGGGGAAGCCTGGGGAAGCCGGGGAAGACGGGGAAGCCGGGCGCGCTTGTGACCGTGACGTCACAGTGCGCCGCCACGCGCCGCGGCTACCCGCTTCCCAGCCTCATTCAGCCAGCGGCATTTGCTCGAATAAGAGCTGCCGCTGCTGTATATATATATACTGTGCAGTATTGCAGCCAGCGGGAATAAAATGCTTCAATCCCTGCCTGGAAAATAACGCAATGCACTCGGGCAGAAAACAGTCACAAACCTCAATACACCCGAGTATACCCGAATTCGTGGGACTAGCCGAGCTCGAATAAAGTGTGTCGCCAGTGTACAGTGACTGCTAAGAATAAAGCTCTTTGTTAATTATGCACCAGCTTGGATTGAGTCAGTGCATGTGGTGTATGGAAGATGTGCTTCAGAGAGTACTACCAGAGCCCCCTGAAGCTGGAGGCGCTGAACACCAAAGGAAAGAACTACAGATGATATCCAAAAGCCTGTCCTCATCTCCATTCCACCGCAGATCAGCTCAGTTCTCCTGGACCTAACAGGTAGGCCACACCACACGGAAGCACCAGAGTGAATCTCCCAGAGGGTGGGGGAACAGTGCTACACACACAACAATGAGTAATTAGCTAAGTTGACGATAGATCTGTTCTCCTGTGATCGATTGGCGAAGATTTAGCTCGGGGGTTCACTAAAAGGCTGTCAGTGCAGCACAAGAGGACCAAAGATGCAAAGGTCTGTGGGGAAGATCATGTGACCAGGCAGTCATTAGATACAGAATAAAAAAGTGCTCGATAGCGCTCTAACAAACCCCAAAAATATATAAAATAACCACTTAATAATGTGTAAATTCGTGAAAAGTGATATAAACAATTGTAAATAATCGTGCCTAAAATAACAAAGTGCACTATATTGAATAAAGTGAATAAGAGACTGCAAACACACTACAACCCTTGGATAAAGACTGTTCCACTTGTCTTGCATCAACTGTTTCTCCAAAAAGGCCAGGGGAGCGTGTCTCGTAGTCATAAAAAATAAATGAAAACATCACATAGTACAGTAATGTTAAAATACAGTGATTTTGTGTGCGAGGCTCAAAAATGACTACTCACATGAAGGTAGCCAAAATCAAGCAGCCATCCAATTTAGGGGGTTGATGTACTTGTGAATATGCAGCAGCCACCAGCCACCAACCTCCAAGGAAGAAAAGGAAAAAGACCATATAGTGTAGACGGTATTATATTCTGACAATAGGTATACAAATGAAGGCTTACACTCTGTATGATCAAGATAGGCGAAAAATGGTTAGCGGGTAACAGGTATACAGGGAGTCGTGATCTCCTGGGTTCCTCGTTGTCCTCCGCTTCACTGGAACACCGTATCCACGCCGGGGCTCCCGTCACGTCACTTCCGGTGCGTCGAGAGAACCGCCGGGCCTGATGGTAGGAGTGGATTCTCGTTGTTCCTCCTCTTAGGTATTGCTGGACTGAAACATTCTACGCGTTTCGCCGTTGTATGCTTACGGCTTCGTCAGGAGTGTCAATTGGCTGCTAGATCCTGCTTTAAATACCCTTTGCCCTCCCCTATACTAACATCCTATTGGCTAATGATTACATCATTATAATTGAACTGGGCAGGATAGAGTGGGCAGGTGTATCACACTTAGATTGCCCCTAAGACCTCCCTTATTTTAACATATTATAAGGTACAACATATGAGATGGGCGGCAATAGAATGGACAAATGAGCACATATTAATAAAATTGCCCCACTGGGCAAAAACAATTAAAAACAAATTAAAACATATTAACATATTAAAAACCTATTATAAAATATTGAGCATATATGACATAAGTTTAGCTAAATAACATTCTAACTTTATTAACGGCGATTGATGTTTATCTCGGAAAAAAAGAGTCAGGAAAAACATAATTAGTATTCATAGAATATTACATAATACTAGAAATAACCGAAATTTTCTTATAATTCTAAGCAATTATTTAATACAAAATAGAATATAAGGTGATTTCAAAGGAAGACTCATAATTCTATATCAACATTTAATCCCCTAGGGGCCAAAGTTTTCATAGTAAAAATCCAGTATGTCTCCCTTTTGGTTAACAGAATATTTCGGTCCCCTCCCCTCCAATGAGGTAATACATGTTCCAAAACCGTGAATGTAAATCCTGTGGTATTGCTTTGATGGTAATTTATAAAATGTTCAGATAGAAGATGGGTGGTTACCCCTGTTCTTATATTGCCCAAGTGTTCTAAAATTCTAACTCTTATATCTCTTGATGTTTTGCCAATGTATTGAAGTCCACACGGACAGGTAATCATGTAAATAACATGATCAGTTTTACAGGTAACATGTTGTTTAATGGAATATTGTTCTTTTGTTACATGTGAAACAAATGTAAATTTATCGGTTGTTTTAAATTTACAGGCTCTGCATACCGTACACCCAAAAAAAACTTTTATTTTTGGTAACCAATTTTTTCCATGTTCCTTTGTTTTAGGGAGAGAACTGGGTGCCAATCGATTCTTCAGATTATTCACTCTTCTAAATATAACCGATGGCATCTCTGGAACAATATCTCCCAACAACACATCATTCCTGACAATACGCCAGTGTTTTCTTATTTTTTTAACAATTTTATTGGAATCCTTATTAAAGTTTGTCAAAAATGAAAAACTGAATTTGTCCTTATTATTCTGAGTTGATTTTTTATAGAAGGTTTTGGTTTTAATACACTCTTCTTCTACAAAAATGGTCAAATCAAGAAAGTTAACATAATTTTTACTATAATTGCAAATAAATTTCAAGTAGGAGTCGTTGTCATTAATAGATTCAATAAACCTTAGAAGACTAGACTAGAAGACTAGATTCCTCACCTCTCCAAATGAAATAATAAATCTCCGCATAGGACCAAATTCGCATCCAGCTCAGGAATAGAGGGGGAGTGGAATAATGTGTGCACCTTGCACTATACTAATGTGAAAGGAGGAAAAAACCTAAATGATATAACCTGTGTGATATAGGAACAAAAACTGCAATAAAGTGTATAAGTGGTGCTGGCAGGGAAAAGGTTAATGTTGATCAAAAAGATAAAGAAAAGCTCCCTGTACGCCGCACTAGAGATCACCTATATCTATGTTAAAACTTAATATTTATTAGTAAACAGTTAAAATTTGTTTATTGCAGCAGTAATGTGAACCAAAGTAATTAAAATAATTGAAATAAAAACGGAGAGGTGAACTGTGTACCTAATAGAAATGACAGTGTAGAACAAAAACCACTATTGTCAATTAGAGTGTCCCACCACTATATAATTATACTAGAGGTGGTAGTGATTAAGCTACAATATTCTGTCATATGAAACCTACTCCTAGATGGTAGTGAGGGGTGTAACCTGAATTGATATGTACGCTTGGTTTGACAAGTAGATACAGTAATAGATCAGGTATACATACACATTTGTGCCAGACCGTCAGGTTCAATATTTAGTGAGCCTGTGGGTCTGTCATGGTGAACACTAGCAGTTGATGCAAGATCACAAAGTATGTGTCTTGTACTGTGAACCATGAACCATAATAGTTAAGGAGTAGTCAGAGTGTTGTGCTTCCTAATGAAGTCTCCGAAACACTCTGAAAGGAATAGGCAACAGACCTCTCCGATATAGCCAGCGTACTAGGTGGTAACGCTTAGCTTGCCCTACATATGTTTCACCTGTAGTGGCTTCATCGGGGGCCCAATAGACAATAGTGGTTTTTGTTCTACACTGTCATTTCTATTAGATACACAGTTCACCTCTCCGTTTTTATTTCAATTATTTTAATTACTTTGGTTCACATTACTGCTGCAATAAACAAATTTTAACTGTTTACTAATAAATATTAAGTTTTAACATAGATATAGGTGATCTCTAGTGCGGCGTACAGGGAGCTTTTCTTTATCTTTTTGATCAGCTCAGGAATAGACCAAATATAATCTTCTTCCCATATTCCCATGAATAGATTAGCATAGCTGGGTGCGAATTTGGTACCCATGGCGGTTCCACGCTTTTGTAAATAAAAAGTATCCTGAAACCAAAAATAATTATGTTTCAAAATAAAAAGGATACCAACTAAAATAAAATTTGCGTGTTCTTGAGTCAGATCCTTATCTTGTGCTAACACTCTATCTATAGCTTGAAAACCCTGAGAATGATCTATCGATGTATATAGGGAGGTCACATCCCCTGTTACTAAGAAACAATCATTATTCCATTCTTGGCATTCCAATATTCTTAATATATCTGTTGTATCTTTTAAATGTGATTTCAAATTGGGTACATTTTTTTGGAGGTATATATCAATCTATGCTGATAAGTTTGATGTTAAAGAATCGATACCTGCTATAATAGGTCTGCCTGGAGGGTTTGTTAGGCTCTTATGCAATTTAGGGAGATGGTAAAATATTGGTCGTATAGGATTCTCTTTCCACAGAAAGTTATATTCTTGTTCTCGTAGTCATAAAAAATAAATGAAAACATCACATAGTACAGTAATGTTAAAATACACTGATTTTGTGTGCGAGGCTCAAAAATGACTACTCACATGAAGGTATCCAATATCAAGCAGCCATCCAACATAGGGGGTGGATGTACCCTGTGAATATGCAGCAGCCCCAGCCACCAGCCACCAGCCACCAGCCACCAACCTTACTGTACTGTACTATGTGATGTTTTCATTTATTTTTTATGACTACGAGACATGCTCCCCTGGCCTATTTTGGAAAAACAGTTGATGCAAGACAAGTGGAACAGTCTTTATCCAAGGGTTGTAGTGTGTTTGCAGTCTCTTATTCACTTTATTCAATATAGTGCACTTTGTTATTTTAGGCACGATTATTTACAATTGTTTATATCACTTTTCACGAATTTACACATTATTAAGTGGTTATTTTATATATTTTTGGGGTTTGTTAGAGCGCTATCAAGCACTTTTTTATTCTGTATTTAAGTTGTTTCAAAGCAAGTAAGCCGCTCCATTCCTATCAACATGGAAGAAATAGATGTGGATTGTAGTTTTCCAATATTTTCTCTAGGAGACTGTTGAGAACTGCTGACTTCAATAGTATCCTTAATATAGAAAGTACTCCTATTATAGGAGAAGAGAATATTCTGGAAGCAGAATTTGGAAAATTGGAAAAACTACTAATCAGAGATACCAAAAAATGTTGGGTTTTGACTTGTATTGAACAGTACCTTTTAAGCGGTAGAATTCCAAGAGGGTTGAGGCTCTATAAAGATCCATCTTTTGATTTAGAAGATGAGGCATTCTTAAGTAAATGGTATCAAATTCTAGAAAAGAGCTCTCATGACCTTATGGGTCTTATAATCAAACAACAAAAAAAACACCTGATTGAAATTGATGCTGAAGTAGATACAATTAAAGAAAAAATTGGTACATTAGCGAAAACAGCTTCCTTTAAGGAAAAGGATAAAACACTACAAGCTAAAATTGATAAAATAGAAAAAGAACTCATTTTAAATAAGGTGAAAATTTTCAAAAGAGACAAGGAGGACTATATAAAATGGGCCACCTAGAAAACCTATTCAAAGAGTGATTTATCAAAAAAAAGTACCAAAAAGGGACAAATCAAAAGATACAAATGAGGAAATTGAGAAAGAAAAAGAGAAACAGTCAATACCAGATAAATCAAGCCCAGAAAGAGCTAATTGGAGATCGAATGATAAAAAGTCCCCAATAAAAAAAGGGAAAGTATCCTCAAAGTCCTCTGACAAATCAGGGACATACCAAGAGAAACCTCAAAAAAGAACTTATAGTCAGGATACCACTTTTGTAGGAGATTCAGACAGGGCACATAGAGTAGAAAGAAAAGAAGTAAGGAAAGAAAACTTGTTTTTTAATAATTGATCCAGAAGAGAAGAGAGAGATTTTTTAGGGGAGGGGTCTTCCTCAAATCGGTTTCACCCACTGATGGAGAAAGACCCAAAATCAAGAAGAGGAAGATCAGAAGAAAGAGAGGGAGAAAGAAATAAAAAATATGCCAAAAAGATGATAAAATAAAGAACAATATTTTGAATCTAAGTTCTAACGTTTTAACGCATTCTGAAGAAAGTCTAATTGCCAAGGGTCTAAAATTTGCCCCAACAGTGGGTCCTAATAATTTTGGACTTTTTATAGATGCCCAGAATTTTTTTTTACATCCTACCCTCCAATTGTCACCACCCTAGCTGGCTAAATAATGTGCCATACGGTCAGTTTAGGAGGGTGAGACGAAATTGTACAGATTTAGACACTTTCAAGGAACAATCAAAAATATTGGAAAATAGATTTTTGGACAGAAAATATGATTCCTGCAATATAAAAAATGCCTTTTCCAAAGCCAAAAATCTAGACAGAAAAGATTTGTTAAAAAGTGAGACACAAAATAACAACAATAAAAAAAATCAGAATAATAAGGACAAATTCAGTTTTTCATTTTTGACAAACTTTAATAAGGATTCCAATAAAATTGTTAAAATAATAAGAAAACACTGGCATATTGTCAGGAATGATGTGTTGTTGGGAGATATAGTTCCAGAGATGCCATCGGTTATATTTAGAAGAGCGAATAATCTGAAGAATCGATTGGCACCCAGTTCTCTCCCTAAAACAAAGGAAAATGGAAAAAATTGGTTACCAAAAATAAAAGTTTTTTTTGGGTGTACGGTATGCAAAGGCTGTAAATTTAAAACAACTGATAAATTTACATTTGTTTCACATGTAACAAAAGAACAATATTCCATTAAACAACATGTTACCTGTAAAACTGATCATGTTATTTACATGATTACCTGTCCGTGTGGACTTCAATACATTGGCAAAACATCAAGAGATGTAAGAGTTAGAATTTTAGAACACTTGGGCAATATAAGAACAGGGGTAACCACCCATCTTCTATCTGAACATTTTATAAATTACCATCAAAGCAATACCACAGGATTTACATTCACGGTTTTGGAACATGTATTACCTCATTGGAGGGGAGGGGACTGAAATATTCTATTAACCAAAAGGGAGACATACTGGATTTTCACTATGAAAACTTTGGCCCCTAGGGGATTAAATGTTGATATAGAATTATGAGTCTTTCTTTGAAATCACCTTATATTCTATTTTGTATTAAATAATTGCTTAGAATTATAAGAACATTTCGGTTATTTCTAGTATTATGTAATATTCTATGAATACTAATTATGTTTTTCCTGACTCTTTTTTTCTGAGATAAACATCAATCGCCGTTAATAAAGTTAGAATGTTATTTAGCTAAACTTATGTCATATATGCTCAATATTTTTTAATAGGTTTTTAATATGTTAATATGTTTTAATTTGTTTTTAATTGTTTATGCCCAGTGGGGCAATTTTATTAATATGTGCTCATTTGTCCATTCTATTGCCGCCCACCTCATATGTTGTACCTTATAATATGTTAAAATAAGGGAGGTCTTAGGGGCAATCTAAGTGTGATACACCTGCCCACTCTATCCTGCCCAGTTCAATTATGATGATGTAATCATTAGCCAATAGGATGTTAGTATAGGGGAGGGCTTAAGGGTATTTAAAGCAGGATCTAGCAGCCAATTGACACTCCTGACAAAGCCGTAAGCCTACAACGGCGAAACGCGTAGAGTGTTTCAGTCCAGCAATACCTAAGAGGAGGAACAACGAGAATCCACTCCTACCATCAGGCCCGGCGGTTCTCTCGACGCACCGGAAGTGACGTGACGGGAGCCCCGGCGTAGATACAGTGTTCCGGTGAAGCGGAGGACAACGAGGAACCCAGGAGATCACGACTCCCTGTATACCTGTTACCCGCTATCCATTTTTCGCCTATCTTGATCATACAGAGTGTAAGCCTTCATTTGTATACCTATTGTCAGAATATAATACCGTCTACACTATATGGTCTTTTTCCTTTTCTTCCTTGGAGGTTGGTGGCTGGTGGCTGCTGCATATTCACAGGGTACATCAACCCCCTAAGTTGGATGGCTGCTTGATTTTGGCTACCTTCATGTGAGTAGTCATTTTTGAGCCTCGCACACAAAATCACTGTATTTTAACATTACTGTACTATGTGATGTTTTCATTTATTTTTTATGACTACCAGTCATTAGATACAACTGGTGCACTGTTAGAGAGAGGGCAGGGCTAAAAAAGGGGTGTGCCAGAGATTGTTTCAAAAGAGGAAGGGGATATTACTTTGCAAATTGTTTCTATAGAAACAAAAATGCTTGTTACATTATAATACATTAAAAATGTCATTCTGAGTTGTTTTTAAAAAATAAAAAAAATGCTACAAGTATTTTGTCATAGTACAGAACTGATTTATTAAAAATACACACATGTAGGTTATTGCTTGGTCTGCAGCTTTAATACTGCCATGTGGTTTTGTCCAGACGGTGTCGGAGCACCTTGCTATACCGTATCTTCCAAACTGGTATGGAATAAGGTTTAGTAAATCCGGCCCAAAATCCCAACAGTCTTGTTTAAGGTCACAAAACCTCACTTGATATAGAATGTTAGAATTGTAGGATAGAGTTCAGCTTGATTTGTTTACTAAAAAAAACTCCATACACCCTTAATGAAAGCAATGATTTCCTTCAGAGGAAATGGTAGTCATTTAACTTCAAATATCTAAAAAGTGCAAGCAATTTTCTGCAGAGCAAAAAGGAAGTGAAAGGTGACATTAGCATAACATAAGAAAATGATCCATCAGTTGTATAGAAGTACAGATTCTAGTGCATGTCTCATTTTTGCTACACAGAGCATGTTAAACAGACAGACAATACAGGCCCGATCCAGATAATAACTGCAGCAAAGATAATAATGGGATTAGTTATTGGTGTCAGTCAGCAACAAGTGATGCTTTATGTATCATGATTCATCTTCTTCAGATTGTTATACACTCCATTACCCTTGAGCAACATCAACACTTCTCCATTAGAATCATCTACAGAATGTTCTTTTAGAATTCCACTGTCCTCAATAATGGTGCTGTAGTCTACCATGATAAATATAGGCAGCAGCTTCTTAACATTTATTGTCAATGCCCTCCTGTGATGGCCCCTTACAATGCATAAACGTACAAGCAATGGGCCAGACCCACAAAGCTCTGTTAAGTCATGGTATCAAAATCAGTAATGGATGTTATTATTCCGTGTTTAATGTGAATCCACCAAGCTATAGATATGTAAAAACAATGGGCCGGATACATCAAGCTCTGTAACCTAAAAATGCGGTATTAGCGGCCAAAAAGTGCCTTATTTTTATTGTGCAATAGATCAACATTGCAAAAATAAAGCACTTTTTATCAGATCCGTTACAAGTATCAGATCTGAGAAAAAAAGCATTTTTAGATAAAAAACTGCCATATATCCAGTTCCAACATATATCCGAACAGGATGAAAAGCAGAAATACTGCAAATAATTTATCGCCTAGTCCAGGCTGGCTTCAGCCGTATTTTTATATGTATATAATGGCCAATATTCTAGCCATTATATACATACAATAGGCAAATAGAAGATAAAATAGTAATTATAATACATTACATATTAACTTCTTAGAAGCCCACCAGTCAATAAGTCATGGATTTTGAGGACTATCTGACGACAAAGGGCTTCAAAGGGGTTAATGTAAGCATAAAAACACACTACATAACCCCTTGCCCACCTTCGTGCCTAGTAAAGCATTGCCATGCAATGCTTGATTAATTACTAAAGCAATGTAGGGGTTAACCACTCCTGCCATCCCCCGGCAGGAATAACCACCCTCCCTAGGGCAACTACACTCTACCTCCACCCTTCCAACAAACATACCCCCCTCTAGACCAGTGCCTAATACCCCCATGTAGCAAAATGTGGCTAATAGGGATTTGGGGCATTAACAAAAACAATATATACACATTCATCAAACCATTGATGGTTGCTGTAGATAACTAAGCCCTCTCAATTGGGTTAGTGAATCATAACAGCTCAAGTAGAGGCATTAAGGAGAACTATCAGTCAGAAAATCTTTAGTGGGGTACTTGTACAGATAGGATAATATATATGGTATCAATGGAAACAATTAAAAATTCATATATATATATCCTGCACCTATACGTGACCCATGTGAAAGGTATTGGCTTACCTTCCCATGAGACCTGGGATAGGTAGGTGTTGTCAGGAGTACTCTTGGATTGCCGGTGAAGAACAGTATGTGTTCCTTCACCGCATCTCCGACCTGAAGCAACACAGCTAGTCAGCTACTTGGATGCCTGGATTTTCCTTCAGCGTCTTGCCATCATATGATCAGTGTGTCATTTGCTAACACCTCCTCCTCTGTTGATCTCTCTGTGGCCGTACCCCAGGGGTCTGTCTTTGGACATCTTCTCTTTTTTTCTTTACACACTCTCTCTAGGTGACATTCTCATATCTCTTGGATTCAAATATCACCTCTATGCTGATGACACACAAATTTACCTTTCAAACCCTGACCTTACATCTTCTGTCCAGACCAATGTCTCTGAATGTATCTCTGCTATATCATCCTGGATGACCCTCTGCCGACTCAAATTTAACATGTCAAAGATGAAGCTCTTCATAGTTCCTCCCAAGCCTGGCTGTACTGCCTCCTTCTACATTACTGTTGGCAGTACTATCATACACCCAGTATCACAAGCACGCTGCCTACAGTTGGTGTCACATTTAATTCCTTCCTCCCATTCTCCTCTCAATCACAATGTAGCAAAAAACTGTTATTTTTTATTCCAAAACATTGCAAAGATACACCCTTTCCTCTATCTCTCTACTGCTAAAACTCCAACGCAGGCCCTCATTCTCTCCCGTCTCAACTATTGTATGTTCCTGATGTTGAAACCCTGTGTATAAGACTGAATCTGGCCTTGTTGAATTGATATATAAGTATGTTCCTGATGTTGAAACCCTGTGTATAAGACTGAATCTGGCCTTGTTGAATTGATATATAAGTATGTTCCTGATGTTGAAACCCTGTGTATAAGACTGAATCTGGCCTTGTTGAATTGATATATAAGTATGTTCCTGATGTTGAAACCCTGTGTATAAGACTGAATCTGGCCTTGTTGAATTGATATATAAGTATGTTCCTGATGTTGAAACCCTGTGTATAAGACTGAATCTGGCCTTGTTGAATTGATATATAAGTATGTTCCTGATGTTGAAACCCTGTGTATAAGACTGAATCTGGCCTTGTTGAATTGATATATAAGTTAGTATGTTTGAATGTAAAAAGTATATATTTTTTTTTTTTATTTATTTTTTTTTTTTTTCCTTTCCTCTTAACTCTGTGCTGTTAATTGAACAAATGGAACAAGGTGACTGATTGGGGAGGGGGAGGGTCATGTGACCTTTTTTTGTGTATAATACTAACAGCTCAGCTGCATTGGGCAGGAACTGCATTAGGCAGTGAGGCATTTAAAGTGAGGTTTTTAAGTGATACAGTTAGACTACAGTTTGACTAGAGGTGACTGGGGACTGCTTCTTTCTGCAAACTCTTTAACTCAAGACAACAAATGGTAAGCTATTCAGATCACACTATGATCCCATGCTTGTTAGCCTGCATAGTTTAACCCCCCACCCCTTTACAACTTCTTTCACTGCAGCCTCTCCCAAAACTGACTGCACAAAACACTGAAACCCTGACTTGACCCTAGCATTGCAATGCAGCAAAACACATGACAAGGTACAGGTTCACCCCTGCTGTTAAGTCTGCACACACTCACTCTGCTCATAACAGCTCCATGCAACACTGCCTACCTCTGGCATCATGAACCTGCTATGTATTTCAATTGTTTTCTTTCTCCTGGCCTCATGGAGATGTTACTCCCTCTATCCACTACAAACTCCTCCATCCTGGCCCGCACCCAACATCACCATACACCCTGGACTACTCAAAAGCCTTGCACTATCTACTGAATGTTGGTGGAGAACTCTAAAAACCAGCACACCAACCACTGCTCACTCTAATGGAAAACACCACAAATCTACAACTTGTAAACAACTACCCAAATTTCTTCTCATACTATTACTCTCTCTAGCAGGTGATATTGAAACTAACCCAGGTCCTCCCATTTCAGCTCTGTCCCATGCCCCTGAGAATTCCACCTTTAAATTCCAAAAAGGGCTATCTGTCGCCCATATAAACATCCGGAGCCTGCTGCCCAAACTAGACGAACTAAGGGCATGGTGCCTTATGCATAAACCCAAAGCCATCGTTCTTACAGAAACATGGCTATCCTCTAAAACCCCTGATGCAAATATCGCCATTCAGGGATACTCCATTTTTAGGAGAGATAGGTCAAAGAGAGGAGGAGGGGTGTTATTTTATATTGCAGACACCTTACAATTTACACTGCTACATTGCCCACCAAGTCCACCCTCTTTTGAAACTCTAGTTGGCAAAATCTGCCTCCCCTTTTCTAAGCCCATCTTGCTTGCTGGCATCTACCGCCCCCCTAAAGCCCTTCTACAATCCTTGACTGATATCACCCAATTTCTTGCCTCCATTTCCTCTCTGAATGAGAAGAGTGAGCTGCTAGTTCTTGGGGATTTCAACTTCAATTGGCTTGACCCTAAAAACCACAAAATCCAGATACAACTCAAGTCACTTAACCTATCGCAACTCATTTCCCAACCCACACGAATAAACCTGAAGTCGCATAACCATTCCTTGCTAGACTGGATTCTCTCCTCAAACCCCAGCAGAATCCAATCCTCTGGCATCCTTCCTGACATTTTCAGTGACCATGCAATAGTGTACTGTGTAAGGAAAATTAAACCGCCCCATTCAAGCCCCAAAGTTCTCCTCACTAGAACATTTAAAAACTTTAACCCACAACAGTTTCTGGATGACCTTACCAACTGCCCATGGCACAGAATCGATTTAATTCCCGACCCTGATTCTGCGCTCGACTATTTCCAATCCGAGTTCTTAAAACTCTGCGATACCCATGCTCCACTACGCAAAATAAGGGTACGGGGGGCCCACCTTTAATGGGTTACACCTGACCTTATAGCACTCTACCAGTTCAGGGATGCCTTGTGGAAAAGCTACAAAGTAACTGGCACTACCAAGGATCTCAATCACTACAGATGCCTGCGGAACGTGTGCACAAGGCAAACAAGGCATGCAAAAGCACAATATTACTCTGACAATCTCCTCCAGAATACATCAAACCCAGCTAATTTCTGGAAGGTTATCAACAATATATTCCAGCCTCCTAACCATCAACAACCAAGTAATATCACTAAGGGGGATATTACTCTGACAAACCCCACTGACATTGCAAATGCATTCAATGATTACTTTGTGGGGTGTGCCACTAACTTACTAGCGAAACGCAGCACAAACCCCAAACCTGAATCTCATCCTGGGAGTACCCCTATAGTCCCACCCCCTCCCAACACTGCCCACAATTTTCAATTTAGCCCAG
This sequence comes from Ascaphus truei, assembly GCF_040206685.1. Lineage (NCBI taxonomy): Eukaryota > Metazoa > Chordata > Amphibia > Anura > Ascaphidae > Ascaphus > Ascaphus truei. Next base: position 384,336,822 of record NC_134485.1, read on the forward strand.
TATCTGAAGAGGAGACTACACAAGCGCTCCTCAAACTAAAACTAAGCAGCCAATGTGGACCCGACTTACTACAATCTAGGTTCCTACGACTTGGTGCCCCAGCCATTGCCAAACCAATTGCGTCCATAGTCAACTCTATCCTGTCTGCAGGCCATATCCCTAAGACCTGGAAAACTGCCAGAGTTGTCCCAATCTTCAAAAGTGGGGACAAAAACACTGTCTCAAACTACAGGCCAATCTCACTTCTCCCAATTCTATCCAAAGTTATGGAAAAATGTGTCCACTCCCAATTAAGCGAGTTCTACACCAAGACAAATTTCCCTAGCCAATTCCAGTCTGGGTTTCGTCCCAAACACTCCACCGTAACTACCCTGCTAAAAGTTTGCAATGAAATCCAGTGTGGAATGGAACGGGGACAACTCACTGGTGCAGTATTCCTAGATTTTGCAAAGGCTTTTGACACAGTTGATCATGCTATCCTGCTTAACAAACTCCAGAGCTCTGGAATAGGGAAACATGCTTTAAACTGGTTTCAGTCCTACCTATCAGGAAGATCCCAACATGTGTCCATCTCAGGCTCTAACTCCAACCCCCTTGATATCACCTGTGGTGTCCCGCAAGGCTCTGTTCTGGGGCCCCTACTCTTCTCAGTGTTCATTAATGATCTTCCCACAGCTTGTAAGGAAGCCTCAATACACATGTATGCAGATGACACAATCCTGTATGCACACAGCCATAGCCTCTCTGACCTTCAACACATACTTCAGTCTGACTTTTTGAGACTCGAAAACTGGATTTCCCAAAACAAACTGTTTTTAAACACTGACAAGACTGTAACAATGGTATTTGGGACCAAGACTAAATTTGTAAAGCTTCCAGTGACTGAGCTCCTGATTAGAACCAACGCTAAAACCACCCTAACACCTGTCACTAGTTTTAAATACCTGGGCTTATGGTTTGACTCCCACTTAACATTCGGGATGCACATTGATACCCTGACAACCAAGACCTATGCCAAACTAGGGGTACTTTACAGGAACAAATCCTCCCTAAGTCTCCTGGTCAGAAAGCGTATTGCACAGCAGATGCTAATGCCAATTATTGACTATGGAGACATAGTATATGGCTCGGCTCCTCAAACCCACCTTAGCAAACTTGACACCCTCTACAATTCAATTTGTCGTTTTGTTCTCCAATGCAACTACAACACACATCACTGCGAAATGCTCAAAGAACTAGATTGGTCATCACTAGAGTCTAGGCGCAAAGTTCACCTTTCCTGTCTCACCCTCAAATACTTTCTGGGCAAGCTACCCAGCTACCTGAACAAGCTCCTCACCCCTACCACATGCAGTACCTATCACCTGAGATCAGACTCCAAAAGACTATTCATGGTCCCAAGACTCAACAAAGTATCCGGACGTTCCTCCTTCTCCTTCCGTGCACCCCAAAACTGGAACAACCTACCAGAGACTCTCATATCCACCACCAGCTTAAGTTCTTTCAAATCTAAGGCTGTCTCACACTTTAATCTGGTCTGTAACTGTTTCATACGCTCATAATATATATTTTCTTTAACTGTGCATGCAATGTCTTGTATATAAATGTATACCTTGTTCATTTATGTAACTGTATTTGTAACCATGTATTATTTGTTTTACTCTGTGCCCAGGACATACTTGAAAACGAGAGGTAACTCTCAATGTATTACTTCCTGGTAAAATATTTTATAAATAAATAAATAAATAAATATTGTAACCTTCTACTGTCCGGCCTTCCTGTCTTTCACTTGTGTTCCTCACAATGTATCCTAATCGGTGCTAGAATAGCTTTACTCTCTCCTAAATCTGTCTCTGCATCTCTCCTGCTGAAATCCCTCTCCTTTCTTCCTATTAAACTCTGTATGACTTCCAAAATTCTCCTTCTCTCTTTTAAGGCTTTACAGTATTCTGTTCCTCCTTACATCTCAGCCCTAATTTCTCGCTATATACCTGCCTGAGTTCTGATTAAGGATGCCTTCTGTCTAGCCCTTTTGTATCTAAATCCCACTCCTGCCTAAAAGCTTTCTCATTCACTGCCCCAAATATCTGAAATGCCCTTCACTGCAATATCCAACTAGTAATGTATTTCTCCACATTTAGGACCTTTCTTAAAACGCACCTCTTTAACGAAGCATATGGGTAGCTGTAAGAGATGTGTGCAGAGGGACACTAATGGAGACCGATTTGGGTGAAATAAAAACATGGCATTATTCAGCCTGTCCCTTTAAACACTGTACAGCATACAAAAACAAAATAAACAAAAACATACTCCACTTTTGAGACTAAGGCTGTGATTATACCAAGAGCTTCAGTGCAGCAGTGCTCTCCTGTGGCTTCATAAGTAGCGACGCTGCAGAGCTACATGTGGGCATGCACAAGAGATTTAGCAAGCGACTGCAGGGGAGACATGCTCAGATGTCACTTCCTTTACCACAACGCCTGCCTTTCCAACACCAATCCAATGAATTCTTCAATTGATTTGTCCATAATAGTGATTGATTGATTAATTATTAATCAAATAATCAATGCAATTTAATTACTTTATTATTTTTTTAAATAATTAAGTCAGTCAATAATTATCTATGTTCTTCAATGTGTATAGTATATTCTTCAAGTTACATATCGCTTTTCAATAAAAGAAAACTGTATTTTGTATGAAATCCTGAGGTAAATTTTTTCTAGGATTTTCATTGGTTAGATTTTGGAGGAACATGATTGGTGTCAAAAAAGAGGAAAGAGGTAGGGAGTGATCAACTAAATCATACAAATTGTAATATAAATAAATAGTAAATATAAACGATAATTATCAAGGACAATAGGTGTGACTGTGAATTGAAGTGAATCAGGAAAGCAAAAGGAGCACACAGGTGTATGTGCTCCTAAAAGAATATTCACTTATGTACACACTATGTGAATTTAAAATATAACTTTTAATAAGTATACTTAAAACATATATTACCGTAACACTAAATGTAGTAAACCTTAAAATTGAATTAAACAATATGTACACGTGCAACAGAGTTGGCCTCACATAAATGTAAGTTTCAGTATATAATAATAACTGAAACCTGTTGGGCCAAACAAAGTGCAACCAGGCAAAGTGAGTCAAAGTAACTAGCACTCAGTGGCACTGTGATCAAACAGCCAGAAGCTGCAGCAGGGATACGGCTATAATATACCCTTATATAATAATTGTAGTATCAATAGAGCCACCCCTGCCAGCTACACTGTTGTTAAATATATAGCTATGCTAGTGGAGAAACAGTGACCAACACTTGCAATCACTAGCACAGTAAGTGAGTTAGCCAAATGCTGCAGCAAGGAAACGGCTAAAATATGTACAAAGACAATGTTGATAGACACAGAGCCGACCCTGCTAGCTACACAGTTTTTATATATATGGCTGTGCTAGTAATAATACTGGTAGTGACGCACTATATTAAAATAACCCCATGACAGGGGCTAGTGACATGATAACGCGTCCAAATTGGTGCACTGAACTTCACTTTGATTGGACAGCTGCGTCATGTGATATGGCCGTCGCTGCTTAAAAACAAATTTGCTCATCTCCTCAACTGTCTCCTGCTTTGCAGTACAAGCGGGGAGACAGCTGCATTTGGTATAAGCAGTTTTCAGGTATGTATAACACTTGTTTTTGCGCCACTTGGTGTCTCTACAGGAGACACCACAGGCGATTTCTGGTATAATCACGGTCTAAATAGACAGTACATGCCCTAACTATCGGTGACTGGCTGGATAGGCCAGTTCCCAGTCCAAAACATATAACATATTTATCCGGGAGCAATATCTAAGAAAGTCTTATCTGACTGTGCTGGCCCAGCGTCTCCGGTTTCTCCAGGTCCACTTCAGACACAGGTGTTGCAATCCTGCTGCTCCCAGGTCTGTTGTCATTACATAGCCCTGGTGTGTGCTCAAGACTCTCTCCTCTGTCTTTGTTCTCCTTTGTCAGCACAGTTGTGTGCTCAGGATTCTTTGTGCAAGCTTCTCTGCTCTCCTGTGCCAGCACCATGTGTCTGTGCTAAGGAGTGTCCCCCAGCAGTTTCCCATAGGAGACTTTTCTAGAGCTCTGATTAGGCAGGTGGAGCCTGGTTAACTGACTAGCTGCAACTAACCAGCTCCCTGCTGGATTCCTCAGACAATTTAGAGGCAGTCTTATTTACACAGTGATAAGTCTCCGTTACACTAGCTCTGCTGGCTGCTACTATACATCTCATATGCATTGACCTTGCCCCTTTGCATGCATTTACCAGAAAATCATCCTTCTGTCTCTGTAAATTCTTCCCACTTCGATTGTAAGCTCTTCGGCAAGGACTCCTTTTTTTTTTGTTATGTCTGAAGTGCTTATTATCATTATGTGTTATAATATTATGTCATGTGTACTGTAATAAAGGGCTATGTATCTGGATGGCGATAAATAAATAAAGATATACATACATACATACTGTAGATACGTCAGAAAACAATTGCAAAGTTTAAAGAAAAAATATAAATACCTGTTAACTAAAGTCCATTACAGAGAGCACATACCGGCATTGAGAGAGAAGTAAGTATAATGTCGCAGTTTCAGGATGCAGCCCCTGGTCCTTCTGCATAGCCAGCTAGGATAAGGATACCACAAATGACTGTGGAAGAGCTAGAGTCTCTTATTAATAGGATTGTCAACAACTACTCCAAGCTTTTTGGTGAGCTGTGTAATCAAACCAGAACAGCAGAAAAACAGAGCTTATGGAGGAATCTGTTAACCTCCATAAATGAAATGGGGCATGTTGCATAGACATGCTCAAGAAGCGGTGGTCTGGAGGCAAAAAAAAAATCCAAAAAGAAGCTGTTGGGCTATGCCAGGTGAACAAGGATGACTGGAGGGGGACCACCAGCTGAGCTGCACCACATGCCTTATAAGCAGCAAATGATGGAGTAATCTCCCCATCACAAGTAGTTAGACTGCCTAGCATGGTAGATACTGAGCTGTTGGAGAAGGAAGCTGGTAAGTAATTTTCAAATAAATATGATAATCAATGTTATCTAACTAATGTCCTCTGAAGCCACAACATGAATTAGGGCACTCCATAGCGGTACTTTAAAATGTACCAATTAATCCTATATAAAGTCACTAAAATGTATTCATTCATAGGCCCTGTCAGTCTTCCTAGACATCCTGCTCCCATCCACAGTTCCTTTCTCTGTCCACCAGGTGTGCTGCTGTTTTTGGTTTGCTCTGGGGTTTCTCTGTCTGTCTCCTTGTTGCTCCTGTCCTTTGTTCTTATAGTTTCCTGTTCCTCCCTTGCTTTTGCTTTGTGTTGTGTTCCCTGGACTTCTTTGCCACAGCCTGTTCTTGATTCTTGTTTCTGTACTTGTCTTTGCAATTCAAGGCCCTTGCTATTGAACTAGATTGCCCCAGTCTGCTTCCTGTTAGCAAGTCCCATCCCTGTTCCTGCTCCATAGCCTAAGTCCCTGCTCCCTAGTCTCAGTTCCTGCTCCCCTGCCCTGCTCCGGCCTTCCCGTTGCCAGACCCCTAGTTGCCCAAAATGATTCTGCTTGCTGCCTGCCACCGAATCCTGCTTGTGACCCCAACAATCTTTGCCTACTCCCCGCTGTTCTGGCCACCGAGGTCCTACCCGCTCCAGGAGTCTCCCCTTGACAGGCCCACATTCACTAAAATGTCATAAGCTCATATGAATGGCAGTAAAGGTGTGTTAAAGGTTAGCATCTTATGTCTTTAGGCCTAATTTAGAATCATAGATATATGTATACATTTTCTGAATAAAATGTAACAACTCATTTATATATTATTTTGTTTTGTGAATAATGAATGTAATGGCTATTTGCAAACCTTTTCTTCATAGGGCCATCTCACAGACAGCCTGGGTCAGAGGGTGAGACTTCGAAGACGGGCACTTTTCAGACAACACAATCACAATCACAATTGTCATCCTGAACCTCACAGCGGTTGATGATCGATCCGATTGATGATTGACCTTTCTCAGCACCTATATCCCCTTTGGATGCTCTTGTTGCCCTTCTGCTGCTCCTGTGGCCGTACTGGCTGCTCCTGCTGCACTATTTGTGGCCCCTCCTGTGGCACCAATTGTGGCCTCTCCTGCTGTACCACCTGAGGCACCTTCTGTTGGTCTACCTGCTGATACGGTGGAGTCACAAGTTCTGTAATACCAGTGTAACAGGGTATGTCCAACTGTACCTGTTTCTCCCCACATAGTGTATCTTCTATGTAAGTCCTGTTAAGATCCAGGCATTAGCAGGTTAATCTGTGGGGCCTTGACACCCCCCCTTCTGCTTCCCCAGAAAGTGAAGGAAGGTAGGTGGTGTCTCATGGCCTCTATACAGCCCCTTGTAGGTGGGTAAAGTCCATGAGCCCACCCCTTCCAGAAGTTTTTAGGGGGAGTAGCCTAAAGTTTAGAAGACTTCCCTCAGCCTTGAGAGGGTGAGGTTGTGTCACCCCTTGCTCCTCCTGGAGTGAGGAGGGTGAGTGTGTCCCTCTCTGATCCCTGGCTAGGGTGAAGGAGGGTGAGGTGATGGTGGAAGCTGTGAGTCTTCCCCATGGCGGGGTAAGCTTGCTCACTTGGGCTGGCTAGCTTATGACAACCTGGAGCAGAGCAGTGTAGAGAGAAAGCACCATCTAGAAGACTATGCTGCTAAACATACTGTATGATGCCATGAATAAAGACTCTGTAAAGATACCTCTCCCTAAGGTGTCAGTTCCTGGGCTGGAGGGAGGTATGTGTGTAGTGATGGGGGCTGACACCTGCACTTTGTGGGATCCATCACTGCTGGAGGCGCTGACAACCTTATGAAGAACCCAGAGTCCTATGCGATCCAGTCCTGTCATGTCTCATAAGAACAAGCAGACCACTCAGACCTCCTGCAAACCAATAGGTGAAGCACCACAACAGCGAGGTAATGCGCCCCCTTCCACACTTGTCGCTAAGTGAGGTTGGGGGGGGAGGGAACACGTGTTACACCAGCAAGACCTCGTCTATTTGCACCGCCAACATATGCAGTTCTTATATCTGCAAATAAGGGATCAATTCAGACAGCATCATGAGGCTACGGCAGCACAAAGGGCATTTACAGAGGTCAAACACAATTTTACTAAGGGAGATGATTACTATATAGTTTTAATTCATAGAAGTTTTCTGACCAGCCTCAGCAGTGACCACACCAACTGTGAGCCAGTCCAGTGATGTTTCCACTCCAAATGAGGTATAGATTTCTCTACCTTAGGTGCCACGGTGGGGCTTAAGATGCCTATGTGGGGCCACCAACTCCTGCTTAACAGAAAAGAGCATGTTGCTCTTAATTGTTTTGTTTTCCTGTTATGTAGCCATTTGTGGAATGTTGTTCGTTTTGTATTAAATTAGAATATTTATTACTGTCAAGTAACAGTAAAATTATTTATTTTTCCTCACAATTTGTGTGTCATTATTACATAATTTATGCATATTTACATATGTATCCTGGCACACAACATTATAGTTAATGTTCTCAACAGGGGTAATGTAAAGTAATGTAAGAATAAAACCACAATAAATAAAGTGCTGTAATTACACATAATAATTTTCCTCTGCTACATTAACTATTACATGCTAAATTAGTTGTCTAGCATTATCTAAAATATTTTTTTTCCAAGCATTGAGGCATTGTTGATTATTACTTTATATCATACTTCATTATTTGTTAAACAGAAATGAAGCACATTGTGTGAAAATAATTATTTTATTAATTAATTAATATAATTATATATATATATCTAGCCCTGGTAAGAATATGTATATATATATATAGCCCATCTTCCCCCTCCCAATCGCAGATCGGGTCCCCTAAGGTGTTCTGGGGTCTGGCTAGGTGTCTCTGTGTGGTGCATACCTGCTGGCAACAGGAGGGCCTGAGTGTCCCGCGATGACATGGGAGATAACAGGAACAGGTTACTGGGGTGCATGCCTTCGTTCTGGTTCAATGGTGCAGCGCCTCCATCTATAGTAAGCCCCAGGAATGTGGGGTGGAATCCTTACCACAGAGTACACTTGTGCACTAAATAGGAAGTGACACTGCTTTATGTAACCTCCAGTAGGCACCGCCCCTGCGTCTCTTGATTGGACACAGGGTCACGTGACCCACCTTCACTCACACAACCCAGTGTCATAAGCGGGGGAAACCCATGTCAACTCCTGGCAATCTGCCCTTAGCAGAGTTTACACACAGGAGGAGGATAGAACTATAGCCCCATTTCTTACCAGGGCTACACTCTCCCTCAGGTGGAATCCAATGGTCCCCACTTGGACCTAATTTGCTGGACCATCCTGCAGGTGAACAATCTGTGAACATACAAAACATAATTAATCAATATTGTGTACACTAGACTGTAACACCCATGATGGCGACATAACATAATGGGAAACTCCCAACATGGAGAACCCTAACTCAATAGTAATGACGGGGATCAGGCTTCTTCACTTCCCGCCCGTTGTGATCCACAATTTTAACAAAGAAGGGTTGTACAGGCCCATTCTCCGGTCTGTACAGAATGTTATGCATAAATATATTCCTGCCTGTACTCCAAGCCTTTATCACAGAACATATTTTATCCTCCCTTAAGTAGGAAGTGTTACCAAACTTAATCCTCAAGTGTTCAAGGACTGCATCTCTGAGACAGGTATCTCTCTGGTCCTTGATAACCTGCATTATTTGCTCTGGCACGTATAGGAAACTCATATCCATGAGATTGCCGGTATCTCGCCACTATGGCTCTGTCTGCCCTACTTAATTTAGTAAGTTTCCGGTTCCCAGCCTTTCTTGTCAGTACCCAGAACTGTGGCTCCTCGGGCGCAACATCATCATACAGAATAGATGAGCCTTTGGGGGTAATCACCTTTTGCATAATTTCTCTCCACCTGTTATCTAACTCGTCTGCAAACTCCTGTGGAAAATAGGTGCCTATGTCCCACCAGTGATCTACAATATCTTTCTTTATTAACACAAATCTGGTGCGGTCCATCCCCTCATGATACCCTGTGAATAACGGTGCCCACCATTTATCTCGGTGCTCATATGATGATGACACACTCATACCTTCCTCAGACTCTGCTCTGGAAGATACACCAGATGTCGCTGCCTCTGTAGAGTGCGAGCCTTTACACCTCCCTCTAATGACATTCTTATAGATCGTGGGGTTCATCTTAGGTGGTTTGGGACTTACGGGACCCTCTTTTGCAGTAGACTGGGACCCTCGGGCCATACCTATAGGAACAGGATTAAATACAGTGGGGTTAGGTACATGTACAACACTTGACAATGGTATCTCCCCACTCATTAATTTCTCCATCTGGCATACAAACCTAATTCTGTTCCTAATTCTATCAATGGATGGAATTTCTTTTTGTTTCCACAATGCTGCTATGGTATCTCGCACCTCGTTGCTGTTGCAAAATGTGCAACTAATTTATATTCTCCTCTGGCTAGTTCCTGTGCTGTTTTATTTAGCAGGAAAAGCCAGGGGTCCCATGGAATCTCGAGGACCTATATCTTCTCCAGTCAATCTCAAATGTGCTCTCAAATTGGGGCAATCCGAGGGCAGGACTACAACATTTAACAGGTCTGCTGGCTAGGTCCCTTTCCCACTGAGACATTTAACTTGGCTTCCTAGGGTAGTTTGCACCAGAAAAGATCACTTCTCTGTACATTCGAGAGGTTAGTCCCTGTGTGTCATTCCCCAACACAAAGAGGATTTCAAAATTTGTCAGTGATGGACGTAAGTGTGTTTGATATAAAATGCCCGAAACTGGAGGTATATAAAAAAAATCTGTGTTAGGGATGTCTTTATCTGGCTTAATTTGTTCGAATGTTATTTCTACCCTCCAGATCCTTAAGTCTCCTGAACCCATTTGCTTCCAGACTCTAAAGTTCTTGCTATCTAGACCTGGAGCAAATACAGAGTTGTCAAACAATGGGGTAATTAGAGATGTTTAGTAGTTAATGCACATCTAAATTTGGTGGCCTTCCAGACTGCATGTGAGTTGGACATTGTGGGTAGAGGCTCTCTGATAGATTTAAGCATTTTTTGGGGGGTACCAGATTAGATTTTGTAGCTCCAAAGGAGCGCAGTCTTCGCTTTCCAGCTCCACCCATCTGCTGAGACCACGATCTGTGTGCCACTGCACAATTTGGCATACAGTAATTGGGCTGCCTTGTAATATGACATAAAGCAAGCCCCCCATCCGATGTTGGTCTTTTTAGTATTAGTCGCCTTAATTCTTGGTCGCTTATGTCTCCATACAAACTTTGAAATCAATGACTGCATGGAGACAATGTACTTCCGGACCACTGGAAATGGAGTCTGAAACAAATATAATATATAATATAATATACGGGGCAGAAGGTTCATTTTGATACAATAAATCTTCCCAATCCACAAAATATTGTATGTAGACCACAGACCTATGTTGTCTCTGAGGGCTTGAAGGAGTTTGGGATTGTTGGCCTTATACAGAGATTTATAATTTTTTGTGATGTTTTCTCCCAGGTACTTAATTGCTGTTGGTTGCCAATTAAAATTAAAGTTTTGTCCTATTAATTTCTCTGCTTCTTTAGGTACAGCTGCAGTGGCCATAATTCGAATAAATCATGGAGCGGTTGTCGTGTGCTCTGCTGTATTCCACGCAGTATTAACTCCACAGTCCCACATTCCTGCCGCATTCACGCTGCCAGGCACAGACGGTTGATCTGTTCAATTTAATGGTTTCGGATTTCTTTGGGTGCAATTCTTCGCGTATCCGCCTGGTGGCAGAAATTAATGAATTGTAATGTGTACAGTTCTATCTGTGCTACTGTGTCAATTTGCAGGTGTGTAAAAAAAACCCAGATAAAAACCAAGTCTACCACAGTGGTCCATTGTGATTTGAGCTTGGAGACGTTATCAAATTTAGGCGCTTCATAATAAAAACTTATAAAACTCAAAGCTGCGTGCTTTTTTCTTAATTCCTACAATATCCTTGCACAATTGCTGACTGGAATGGACATAATGTGCACACCGCAGACGTATAAAAAACCTGACTGTAGTTATGCATTTTTAATATGTTCTGCAATGTTTGCTGCAGCAGATAACATGGCAACTGTTGCAGAAATATATGATTTTTTCATTTCGAACTTTGATTTTTACAAGTTTTCACCTGACGTTCGTGGTTGGAAGCGTGCGATAAGAAAAACCTTAAGTGCGATCAGTGTATTTTTCGCATTGCCCCTCCTTCCGGAGATACAAGCGGGTATTGGGGTTTGACCCCAGAATTTCACAGTATGTTTGATCATGGCAATTTCAAAAGAAGAAAGGTCGGTTTTAATCCATACAAGATTCGTCAATCCCAATCCAGCAATGTGCCGGCAACAGCAACAGCACCGGCACCAGCACCAGCTTACAATGACGGTCTGACCGTCAGTGAAAACCTGGTGCACGGCAATCCTTGCTACCTGTCCCCGCCGGAATACCTGCAAAAGTTCCAGCCTGAGCCTGATTTCACGTACAGGTACCAGCAAGCTTCCGTGTACCAAAAAGATTTCCAGCTTCATCAGCTGTCAACTACAGGTGTAGCAGGCCAGCTGTCACCTATCAACTATAATGAAGACCCCAGGAGTGACAGTGGCTCATCACCACCCGTTTGGCAAAGTCTATAATGAAGGTAAATATAATGTACTACAGTATACTTTATTACACTATACAGTACAGAATTAAGTTTAAAGCTGCAGTTCAAGCTGCCGTATTTAAAAAAAAATATATTTTTAAAAACAATACTGTACTGTACCGTACAGTATGTGCATTATGCACACAGACAAGTGATTAATTACAGTACAGTAAGCTGCAGATCGGTCCGTATTCCTGTAATCTATCGCTTAGCTCAGGGTTATTTAATTTAATTCAATTCTTGCACAATTATTGAAAATGTAGTCCTGCAATATGATTGTAGATACAATTGGTTGACAGATAGGGAGAGGGCGGGGCTCAAGAGCCAGAGCCTATAAGAAGTTTGTTCTCATCGTACAGACACACATGTACTGTAGGATATTGCTTGAACTGCTGCAACGACTTGACGCATGCACAATACCGGAAATAATAGCATCATTTTTTCCCCCCAGAAAAGAAACTTTGATATTAAGCGGAAAAGGGCAAAAGGAGGGATGGATGGACCTCTAATATCTCTTTTTTTAAACGTTGCTTGCGCATTGCGAATCTGATTTAAAAATCCAAGTAGGCAAAAATTTAGTGACAGTGCAATTTTTATTGATTAGGATAGAATAATTGTGAGCTTTATAGAAAACCTTATACAGTATGCTGCTATTTTCATATTCAATACTTTTTTACATTGTATTGTAATCATCACTACTGTTTGACGTTGCTTTTTGCAGTATAATTACAATACATTTGCATGTTTAATTAAATTCTAACAAACCCCAAAAATTAAAATGGAGATCTTTTATTCTATATTTATTATTCAATACTTTCAACTTTAGCTAGGCTTATTCTTTTTTTCAAACTGTTTTTATTTTATGCGCATGCGTGTATGTCTCATTGGAACCTTGTTGAAACGCATATGCGTGTCATCACATTTATGCGCATGCGTGTATGTCAAAGATTTTCATGAATGGCTCTCAAGGGGGAGGTGTCAATAAGAAGTTGAAAATAACTTTGGCTTTAGGATTTGTGTGTGTGTGTGTATGAGCTACTACTTGCATTTTCAAGTTGCTTTGCAAGGCCGGGTGTGTATGCAGGATTATTACAGTAGTTCAAAGAAATTTTTGGATAAAAAAATGACAAAAGAACTACAGAATGCAATGCAGCCATTACGAAGAAGATAAAGTCAAGATTGTAAATTTGGAAGAAGAGGAGACCTACTGTACAGTAATATTGTACTGTAATATATATTGTTGTTGTAATATACTTTACAGTACAGTATACATTACAGTACAATTACTGTACAGTACATAAGATGGTTCACATAATGGTTTATTTAAATCAGTTCTTCAAAAAGGGATGTCTCCTTTTTTTTTACCTTGAAATTCACTTTGAATGTGTGTGGAGGAGTCATTCTCTCGCTTATCACACCTGCCCATGCGTGTGTGTGTGAGAACGGCCTAAAGAAGACTCTGTGACACAGTTACTGTAAACAAAGCCTCAAAAATGTTCATGAATGGCTCTTGGGGGGAGGTGTCGATAAGAAGTTGAAAATAACTTTGGCTTTAGGCTTTGTGTGTGTGTTTGTGTTGGGGGGTAGGGGGGTGGGAGGGGAGGTATGAGCTACAACTCGCATTTTCATGTTGCTTTGCAAGGCCGGGTGTGTATGCAGGATTATTAGTTCAAAGAAATCTTTGAAAAAAAATGACAAAAGAACTACAGAATGCAATGCAGCCATTACAAAGAAGATTTAGGGGCCTATGCAGAGAGCAGCGAATTTTCGAAATTCGCCATTTTTTGGAGATAATCGCGCAGAAAACAGCAGAAAATGGAGATTTCCGAAAAACGCGCCAATTTTTCTTTTCTATTTGTAAAACTCGCCTCGCGGCTGGCGAAAACCTCAATCTCGCCAGTTTTACAAATATCCTAATGCAGAGAGCCGCGAACGGCATCTAGCGGCTGTTCGCGCCAATAAAATGGCGCTATTGTCTCCTTTTTCCCTCGCCAGAAAAAATTGGCAAGAAGCGGCCGCTCGCGGCCATTGCAAAGGGAAAAAAAAAGGCGCGCATTTGTTTTTACAAGTTTCTGAAGCGCGCATCTCGCCAATTTAAACTCGCCAGACGCATCCATGTTAAACATAGCAGAATTCGCACTTTTCTGCATATGGAGAATAAAACTCTCCAAAAAAGCTACTTTTTAATAAATTCGCCATTTTTCAAATTCGCTGCTCTCTGCATAGGCCCCTAAACTTGAAATTCACTTTGAGTGTGTGTGTGGAGGAGTCATTCTAGCAGTCATGCTACAGTAGCAGTGTGTGCAGGATTATTAGGCCAGTGAAATATTTTGAACAGTTCATCATAATTTTGTGACCCGTCGCCCCCCCCACCCCTCAAATAAAAATGACAGTATACCACCTCATACAGTACAGTATACAGATAAAGTATCAAAAACATATACAAATTCACATAATGGTTGGCTAAAATCAGTCCTTCAATAAGGCCAAGTCGAGAAAAAAAAAGTTGAATGTTTCTTTTTTTTCTCCCCCAACTTGAAAATTCAAATACACGCATTGCCCTAAATGTGATGACACGCATATGCGTTTCAACAAGGTTCCGATGAGACATACACACATGCGCCTAAATGTGATGACACGCATATGTGTTTCAACAAGGATCCAATGAGACATACACGCATGCGAATAAAATTAAAACAGTATGAAAAGAAGAGCAAGCCTAGCAAAAGTATTGATTTATAAATAATACAAATAGAAATGTGATGACATGCATATGCGTTGCAACAAGGTTCCAATTAGACATACTATACACGCATGAGCGGAAAAAATATTTTACATTCGGAAGAAGCGACGTTGTATTTTTGTATTACAGTACTTTTCCCTTTATTATCCTGTATATGTGTCCTCATATTTTTAATCTGTGTATGGCTAAGGAGCATCAGAAAGGACTTCTTTCCCATGTACACTATACAGTATGAACTCGTAACGTTAATCTTCAAATTACAATTACACACACACACTTGCTGAACTGTACGGCAATAAAAGACAGGTTGAATTGCTATTAGATTTTTAAGACAACAACTCGCGATTGCCCATCTGAGTATCTCGACGGGATTGCAGATGCTAAAACACATTTTTCTGCACCGATAGAAACCCGAGTCAACACGCGTCTAAGGCGGTACGGTTGGAAAAAAATCATTCGCCATGACATGGGTATTCCAATGTATACACCGAGTGAAGTCTTCGAATAACAGCCGCTGCAGCTGTAAATGTATTTTTAGGGCTACAGATTTAGATTGGTTCATTTTGAATCCAGAGATTCTATTGAACTTCCCTAGGAGATTGAATAGGTTGGGCAGGGAGGTGAGAGGTTTAGACAATGGGATGCTAGACCAAAAATAAGCTTCACAGAAGCACAAATAAAGTCTGAATCCAGGTAAAGTCTAACTAACACCCACTGTGGAGGTGCTAATGAGAGACTCCCATTGGCTGGAATGCGAGACCAGGAAGTGTTTGTAGAGAAAATTGTTGGCTGTGTGTTCGTTCAGTCCGGACAGTTCGCATCCACACTGAGCCCCTGCTGCCACTTTGGGTATATTTTATCTAGGTGTCTTAGAACCTCCACAGTGGGTGTTAGTTAGACTTTACCTGTATTAAGACTTTATTTGTGCTTCTTTGAAGCTTATTTTTGGTCTACTATTCCAATTGTGGGAGTAGCCATATGTTGTATGTATATTATATGTTTCTTATTTGATGTTTGTTCATTTATTAATTGACTTTTGTGTCTATGTAGTCCATGTGACCTAATATTAAATATTGATATATTTTATTAATCTGTGGTGCGCTGGTGTGTGCATTGTTTTTCTTTACCCAAGCCAGGGTTAAAGATAAAAGTTATTAATTGTTTGCACAGCGTTCACACTGTTGGTATAGTTTGTTTAAGTATATATGTGTATGGAGTGATTCTGAGATTTAGAGTCATCGTACTGATTCATATGAGATATGTAACACCACAAATTATAGCTATATGAGTATATAAAGCTTGTTATAATTCATTACAGCTATGTTGTAGCTAGTCACTACTGTCTCACACAACATGAACCACACACCATAAGAATTAAACAATTAGCCATTGGACTCAGGCTCCCACCTCAGTGACAGACCCTATAATCTGAGGTAAAATAAAGAGAGGTTACATAAGCATAACTGTTTGACATCTTGTGACCACATTGCTATATAACAATAATCAGACATCCTAGCAATAATACTACTAATGAACATTACCTGGTCCACAGCCTCCCTGCCCTTCTTTTTAATCAAATAGATTTCTCATCCTGCAGGGTCATTTTCTGCTATTTCCCTGACTCCGACTCTGGAGAGGCGTCTTGGCTCCCTCCTCTATCGTGGCCCATTTTATCCCCCCCAGAGTTCTGGCATAGCATAAGGCTCCACTTGACTCAATAGACAAGAGATATATTAACCCACTGGGATCTGCCTCTTAATCGGTCCCACTATTGTCTTTTTAAGTGTTTCAGGTAATCCTACTCCTTTTATGATCGTTGAGGTCCTTTAGCCCTCTTCTCTCCGGTTTTAGCCTGTCTTCCCCACTTTGAAGTTATCTCTTCTCACCCCCCTCCTCCCCCACAGCGGAATGTGCGAACTGCCGCCGGAGGAAAGGCCCTCCCATCGACTCACCCCCAGACCACAGCGAGGTGCCAGTGTTGCTGCCTGAGCTCAGTGGGGCCACTGCTTCTCTGAGGCCTCAGCACGCCGTCCCTCAGTTCTCAGATCCAGCGTTCCTGCTTTACCTGCAGCTGAAGAAAGAAGAAGAAAGAAAAAACACACTTGTATGATGCTCTAAACACAGGATAGATATTGCTGAATTAGCATAGACATAAAGGCATTCAATGATGTACCCTTCCGGTAATTCAATAATAAGCACTAGAGTCTTCCACCCTTGATGAAAAACTGGAACAATCGCACTTAGCACTGAGGTAAGGATTGAGCACTTGCTAGTGTCCAGACAAATGTATACATCACTAATGAGAGATTGAAATAAATGACTCACATATAGCTGTGCTTTTCTTGGCCTTTCTTAGAAAAATAGGCCTGTAAGCAGCACCTACGCATTTCAGGCAGAAATGCCCTTTATCAAGCTAACTGTGAGACACTTACCTGAGCATTTAAATACTGAAGTTTGGCGCCGATTTTTCCCTTCCACTTCCTGGTTCGTCAGGTGGTGAAAGAAGTCTGACGTCAGTGCTCAAGCTTCAGTAATCAAAATTGTAAAAACTTTATTCAATGGAAAACTTTATTTACAAACGTATCTAAACAAATGAACAAGACAGCAGTGTCCCACAGTAAGTAGTTTTAAAACAACCAACAAAATAATAAAACACTGTTTTGGGCATGTGGATACAAATCCCAAATATGCACTTGAGATAAGGGAAGTGTGTCCCCAAAATTACCACAAACAAATTAAAACATAGCAACTGATAACGATTTTAGTATGTTGAAAAAAGCCACTTGTTTACATAAAGCCTAACTATGTGAGGCAGACAATCTAAAAATAGAATTGCTAGTGTAACCCTGTTTCCCCTACCCAATCTCACATAGGGTCTCCTAAGGGAAATAGCACTCTGGTTACATGGGTCTTATTGGTGCATACCTGCTGGTAACAGGGGGCCCAATGTCTCCCATGATGACATGGGGGATAACAGGACAGGCTTCTGGGGTTGTGCCCAAATTCTTCTTACTGATGCAGCACCTCCATCTTGTGCAGCCCCGATTGGTGTGGGGTGAAGTGTCTGCAAAAGAGTTATGTTCCCCTCCTCCCAATATACTCCACTCTCAGGCAGGAGGTATAGGTTAAAAGCAGATGGTCTTTATTATATTCTCTGTTCAGCAGCAGTCTCACACACACAGCAGATAGAAGGTATTCACCCTCAGGATGTCCCTGAACTCACTCCTGGTCAAGGGCACCAAGAGTGGTTCCTGCTCTTCCCCTACCCTCTTTTAGGGTAGGAGGTATGGGATTACCCCAGACTCCCCTAGGGGAGGCCTTAAGCCTACCAGAGCCCTGGCAGCTTATCACGGTCACCCAGTCTCTCTCAAGGGTAGAGACCAACTGACTAAGGGGCCTATGCAGAAAGGTGCGAAAAATTGTATTCGCCAGGGTTTCAATTCGCCAGGTTTTTGGCGTTTTAACCTCGCTGTATGCAGGAAGGGCCGAATCCCTGGCGAATGAATGCGCCACCACCATTTGATAAAATGGCTAGTACCTGGTGGCGAGACGGCTGCCTGGCGAGAAACTGCCGAAAATACATTTTTATTCATAGTGTACATGTGCAGGGGGTCTCCGGAGCTGAACCGCATTGGTTTTAGGTCCGGGGACCCCCTGCTTCCCGAGATACAGGCCCCTTTATGAGGTGCCGGTATCCCTCTGCATTTAAAGGTCCCGATCACGTGACCGCGGAATGTAAACAAAGCAGAGGGATACCGGCACCCCATAAAGGGGCCTGTATCTCGGGAAGCAGGGGGTCCCTGGACCTAAAACCAAAGCGGTTCAGCTCCAGAGACCCTCTGCACATCTACACTATGAGTAAAACACATATATAAATAAACAATCATTCCTTACCTTTGCGGCTATGTGCTATGGTAACGAAGCAGCATGAATGTATTTTTAATAATAGCGTACTGTGAGCAGGGGGTCTCTGAGCCACAAATCAATGCGATTCAGCTCAGGGGACCCCCTGCTCCCGCACAATATTATTAAAATACAGAAATGCTGCTTCATTACCATAGTGTATAGCCGCTAACGCAATGAAGGGTTAAGGCAGAATAGCATGTTTATTGGGGACAATTGCCCCCAATAAACATTGCAATAAACAACATACACCCCTTGTGTATTTAAAATACATAAACAACAATAAATACATTAAATACATATAGCACTTACCCATTACCGGTTTCCACGATGAAGGCCATCCTCATCTTCATCCTGCCCATATCCCCTCTGCTGCTGCAAAACAGACACAAGAATGAAAACATCCAAAGTAATGTCCCCTAACCCCTTAATCACCATAGCGGTTATTAACCGCTACAGTCATTAAGGGGTTAACCCACCCTCACCCACCACTCGGGATGCCTACATACCCTCCCACACTAACCCCCACCCTGTGAGGCCTAATCACCCTCACCCACTACCCACAAGGAAGGCCTACCCACATACCATTGGGGAACACCCCCCCACTACCCACAATAAAAACAATACACAGAGCCACAATAAACATCATTCTATTTATTAAATACATAACCCACCCTCTGTGCCCCCCCATAATTACAAGATTTATCCTTTTACAAACAGGGTTCATAACACAGCCCCATGCGAGTCCCCGGTGGGCTGGCGGGGCACCTGACAGACCTACAGGGTACCAGCAGCTCTTTTCAAACAGGTTCTGGAGGCCTGTTGGTGGGTACAAGCCAAGCACCATGGCCCCCAGGTGGTCTCCTTGGGTCACCGTGGGCCACAATTGGGTCCCCACGGTAGGCCCAAGGATGTCTGGGAGCCCCGGGTCAGACCCACAGGTATCTGCGGGGCCTCGGGTGGTTCCCACAGGGGTCTGGGGAATTCACGAGTGCTCACTACAGGTCCGCGGTGCCCCCACGGATGTGGGACCACCGCTTCATCCCCGCACCTACGGGTCGGCGGTGCCCCCACGGATGTGGGACCACCGCTTCATCCCCGCAGACTACGGGTCCGCGGTGCCCCCACAGATGTGAGGCCACCGCTTCATCCCCGCATGTGTCACCCGTGGAACCACCAGCCTGATACCCGTGAGATACCCAAGGAAACCCACAGGTGGTCTTCATAGGTCTCACGCAGAACCACGGAACAAACCCTGAATGTAAAAAAAATAAACCTGGCCTATACATTCAATACATAAGCCCCCTCCCCCAACACCTACAGTACAATAATGTGCAAAATAACTATTATCCAGATAGGGATAATAGATTATTTGCCCATTATTAAAAACATTAACTAGCATAATCAAATAAAAAAAGTACTACTGACCTCATCAATAAGAAGTCTCCATCGCCAGCAACATCCTTGTCTGGCACACAAAAAACATAGCCAATACAAAGCCAAATACATTGCAATTACATTCAGATATCAATTAACCCCTTAAACACCTTATCGGATAATAACCGCAAAGGTAATTAAGGGGTTAAGCCACACTGGCCCGATACCCACCCTTCACCCATGAATTTGTACATTAGCTTCATCATGCAAATATATATATATATATATATATATATATATATTTGCATGATGAAGCTAATGTATAATGTATAATGTATAATGTATAATATATATATATATATATA
Organism: Ascaphus truei; assembly: GCF_040206685.1. Classification (NCBI taxonomy): domain Eukaryota; kingdom Metazoa; phylum Chordata; class Amphibia; order Anura; family Ascaphidae; genus Ascaphus; species Ascaphus truei. Next base: position 384,356,959 of record NC_134485.1, read on the forward strand.
TATATATATATATATACATATATATATATATATATATACATATATATATATATATATATACATATATATATATATATAATATATATATATATATATATAAATATAATACTGAGTTAAGTTATGGTGAGTAAAAAAAGTGACAAAAACCCTCCACAGGAAAGCAAATATGCAAATATAACTGTATGCTCATCTGCATGTCTTAGGCAGGTCTGCAACCCCGCCTTTCCCCATTATCACCCAGCATACAGCACTTCCACTGCAGCAAGGGATTCTGGGAAATGACATGCAAATGAGCACACAGTGTCACTTTTTGCCTCAATAACCATTTTTAACATGGTTCCCTATAGGCTTAAGCTTGCTGCATGGTCACAGCTTTGAGCAAAGCCAGGGTTAAGGTGCATACCCAGAAAACCACCCACAGACAGCTGTTTCGACCTTGATGGGTCTCATCAGTGTGGGGTTGATTTTACTGGGAATGCAAGAGAGGCTATGGGATAGGCTAAACCATAATACTGAGTTAAGTTATGGTGAGTAAAAAAAGTGACAAAAACCCTCCACAGGAAAGCAAATATGCAAATATAACTGTATGCTCATCTGCATGTCTTAGCCAGGTCTGCAACCCCGCCTTTCCCCATTATCACCCAGCATACAGCACTTCCACTGCAGCAAGGGATTCTGGGAAATGACATGCAAATGAGCACAAGCTCTCTTGCATTCCCAGTAAAATCAACCCCACACTGATGAGACCCATCAAGGTCGAAACAGCTGTCTGTGGGTGGTTTTCTGGGTATGCACCTTAACCCTGGCTGTGCTCAAAGCTGTGACCATGCAGCAAGCTTAAGCCTATAGGGAACCATGTTAAAAATGGTTATTGAGGCAAAAAGTGACACTGTGTGCTCATTTGCATGTCATTTCCCAGAATCCCTTGCTGCAGTGGAAGTGCTGTATGCTGGGTGATAATGGGGAAAGGCGGGGTTGCAGACCTGCCTAAGACATGCAGATGAGCATACAGTTATATTTGCATATATATATATACACACACATGATGAACCAATATACAAATAAATGTAGAAGGGTTATCAAAAACATGCTGTACTCAAAATAACACTTCTCTATAAAGACACACTACATTAAAATTAATTTCCTTTCATAATCCTAACAGATCTTACAATCAAAAACATCAAATGCCAATCAAAAACCTCAAATGACAATCAACACATTGCATTTACATTGTATATATGATGCATACAATCTAAGCACCATATACATTCTGCAAATGAATGTTAACAATAACATTGCAAGCAAACTACAGATACCTCCGAACAAGTATACTATATTAAACAATCCAGTATACATAAATCAATTAGCAGTCATTAGTGACATCCCTACACAATTTACATTCCATCACTAACAATTAAACAATTAACTAATTCAAGCCTGGAACTTAACAATGTAGCCTGAGAAAAAATATAAGTACCAACAAGCATACAAAATTGAAAACCAAGGCTAACCCTGACCTCAAGTACAACATAGAATAGCAACCATTACAGCTATCTAATTTTAAAATAATTTAAACACGCATTTAAGCATAGCTGCATAGTCAAATTAATTTAAAACACATCAAATCAAGGTTTTAAAACAACATCATTTCTTACCCTGTATGTATATATCTCTCTAGACATACATACAGTGGCAAGAAATGATATACCACAAAAAATTAAATACACATGTAAAAAATACATTTAAAAAAATTAACAAGTTCAATTAAATACATTTCTTTAGTTCACTTACCATTACTTGCCCCCACCGACTCCCGTTGAACTGGTTACTCACGAACAAAACCACCAGGCACAGGAACCCATAAAATAAAAAAACATAAAAAAATAAACATTAAACTAAAAATCCAAATCAATCCACAGGTCTTCTAATTGTAATGCATCTTCATCTGTACTCTTCTTTCTTCTATCTTCTTCCGGGGTCTTCTTCCTGTCTTCGGCCACGCCCTGGTCTTCTTTCTTCTCCGGAGGTCCTTCCTTCTCGGCGTCTTGCTTCAAAATGAGACGACATAGGCTTTTTTTTTTTTTTTTTTTTTTTTTTTTTGCGTATAACATTTTATTTGATTTTTTTTTTTTTTTTCCAAAATTTTTTTATTAGGCAGTTAAACAATTACATGCTAGGTACGGTATAAACAATATGTCAGCCTAATGTACATTTTTTCTTTTTCTTGAGAGAAAAGAGAAAAAAAAAGGCTCAACGCCTCCTTGATCTCATGAAGTCCATCAGGGAGGCGCGAGTATGGAAACAGAGAGGGAGTAGAGAAGGGGGGGCAGGGTGTGGGTCGGGGGGGAGGGTGGAGAGGGTACAAAGGGTATAGCAGGGGGTGGTCATGATCCCCAGAACCTTGGTGATTTTGGTTTGGGCTTTAATGTGGATTGGGCTTCTAGTTTGTTAGGGGGCGTTTCGTCTTATATGCGCCAAATAGGTGTACCATGGGTCCCAAATTGCTGTAAATGAGGTAGAAGACCTCTTAAGGAAAGCAGACAATCTCTCCATGTCCATTACTTCTTGCACCCTTCTTCTTATTGTTTGTTTCGAGGGGGGAGACACTTTCTTCCAGGCGGCTGCCACCGCACACCTAGCCGCCGTGAGGATGAAGGAGACTAATTTTCCTGTTGGTCGGTCCAGATAGTCTAGGGGCCTGGCCAACAGGTAGGTCAGCGGTTCAACAGGTATTTTGAGGTCTGTGACCTCCTCTATTAATTTTTGTGTTGTTTCCCAGTATTTCTGAATTTCCGGACATGTCCACCAAATGTGGGCCATGTCCCCCTTTTGACCGCAGCCTCTCCAACATAGATCGGATGCCAGTGGGTAGATTTGATTTATTCTGACTGGAGTGAGATACCAGCGGAACAGTATTTTGTAAATGTTTTCTTTGATTGTGGTACATATGGAAGTTCCTGAGGCATTTTCCCAAATACTTTCCCAGTCCTCTCGGTCTATAACTATATCCAATTCTGCTGCCCAATGCAGCATGTAGTCATGCGTGGGGACTTCTGTAGTCCCTCCTAGCTCTGTGCAAATTTGTGTCATTAGACCTTTCTGGTGATCTGTTTCGCTGCAAAGTCGCTCGAAACCTGTGAGAGGGGGAAATTCCAATGTTGGGGATAATGTTTGGAGAAAGTGCCGAATTTGTAGGTACTTGAACACGTTCAGTCCTAGTATGTCATACTTGGTTTGTAGATTTTGGTAGCTCAGGAACTTCCCGAGGCTCAGGAGGTCGGCAATCGTTTTAATGTTTTTGGTTTGAAATTGGTCAAATTGTCTGGGCTCACAGCCAGGTGGAAATTTCGGATTTCTGTGGATTGGTATGAGTTGGGATTGTGGCGATGTGAGCTTGTACTTGAGTTTGCTTTTCGTCCAGGTCTCCCAAGTGTGTCTCATTGGGCCTAATTTGAATTTGTTATTTTGCATGTCCTCCCTGCTCAAGGACCATAGGCAAGCCGGCAGTGAAGGCGTTCCGGCATATTGCGTTTCTATATCCAGCCAGCAATATTGATTTGGGCTTGCCTTCCAGACTACCACCTGTCTCAATTGTGTGGCCAGATAGTATTTTGTAATGTCTGGAACTCCCAGTCCTCCTCTCCCCCTTGAAGCCAAGAGAACTGACCTGGGGACTCTAGGTTTTTTACCTTGCCAAATATAATGGAAGATTGATTTTTGAATATTTTTCAATTCTGAGCCAGGGATGTGGACTGGGAGAGTCTGGAAGTAATATAATAATCTAGGGAGTATATTCATTTTGACCGAGATCATTCTCCCGATCCATGATATTTGATATCCTCCCCATTTTTCCAAATCTTGTTTGATTTTATGGAACAAGGTCGGATAGTTATGTTTATATAGTGATTGGTAGGTCCTCGATATCTTAACTCCCAAGTATTTGATACAAGAGGAACTCCAACGGTAATTAAAGTTTAGTTTGAGGAGTTTCACCTCTGGCTCTGGCAGACTTAAGTTCAGGGCTTCTGATTTGTCATTATTTATCTTATATCCTGAGATTTTTCCAAAGTCTCGGAGTTCTTTTGAAGGTTGGGTAATGAGGTTTGGGGTTTGGAGAGGGTTAAGATGACATCATCTGCGAATAGAGAAATTTTATGCTGCCTATTTCCAATATCTATTCCCTGGATGTCTTTATTGAGTCGTATTGCTGAAGCCAGTGGTTCTATCGTTAGCGCAAAGAGGAGAGGAGATAGGGGGCACCCCTGTCGAGTCCCAATAGTTATCTCGAATCTTTGGTTAGTCCCCCCTGGTAGTTTTACCGTTGCTGATGGATTTTGGTATAGTCTACGGACCCCCTCTAGGTATGTGTCTTTAAAGCCAAATTTACACATAGTCTGGTCCAGAAATTGCCAGTATATTCTATCGAACGCCTTCTCTGCGTCTAAGCTTAACAGTAGTGCTTTGGTGCCTGTGAGGTGGACATGATCGATAATATCGATTATTTTTCGGGTGTTGTCAGAGGCTTGTCTCCCCGTAACAAATCCTACCTGATCAATGTTAATTAACCTCGGTAATATTGGGTTTAATCTGTTTGCTAAAATTTTGCTATACAGCTTGAGATCACTGTTGAGGAGGGAGATTGGACGGTAGCTTCCACATTGCATCGGGTCTCTGCCTTCCTTATGTATTATTGCCAAATTGGCTAGAGACATTGTTGGGGGGATTTGGTTCCCTTCCATGAAATGGTTGAATGTTTTTAGCAGATGCGTGGATAGGGTTGGCAAGAATCTTTTATAGTAGACATTTGTGAAGCCGTCAGGGCCAGGAGACTTAGTGAGCTTTAGAGATTTGACCACCTCTTCCAGTTCCTCTTTTGAAATCTCAGCATTGAGGACTGTGTTTTCCTCCTCCGTCAGTGAGGGGAGTTGACATTTATTTAAATATTGAGTTATAGTTTCTGACGCTATCGGTTCGGGTCGGCCGTTTTTAGTTCTTAGGTTGTATAGTTCTGTGTAGTATTTAGTAAATTCTGCTGCTATTTTGCTTTCACTATATTGAATTTCTCCAGACCTACTCTTGATCGCCGTTATCTGGGATCTTTTTTGTATCCCTCTTAATTTACTGGCTAATAGTCTGTCAGCTTTGTTCCCTTTGTCATAATATTGTTGATTGGTCCATTTGAGGGCCTTTTCAACGTCTTCCAGCTGGGTTTGTCTAAGTTTTGTTCTAGCTTCTATTAATGTTTTGTATACTTTTTTTGATGGATTTGCTTTATGAGCTTGCTCTATTACTTTTATATTATCTGTGAGTTCTTTAATTAGCGTTTGGCGGGCTTTTTTCCTGTGGGATGCGATGGAAATAAATTTCCCTCTGATAGTTGCCTTATGGGCTTCCCATAGGATTGCTGGAGAGGAGACTGTTCCCACGTTGAGGGAGAAATAGTCCTTAAGTGAGGATCTTATCTCTCTCTCAATCTCTGGGTGATTAAGTAGTGAATCATTCAGTCTCCATGCATAGGTTGTTGTTTTTTCAAAGGGGATTGACAGTGTCAGGGTGATCGGGGCATGGTCTGACCATGTGATTGAGCCAATGTCTGATTCTATGGCTGCCGCCAACACATTTTTGGTGGTCAAAAAGTGGTCTATTCGAGAGTAAGTCTGGTGAGGCGCTGAGTAAAAAGTATAGTCCCTCTGGCCCTGATGTTGGGTTCTCCAAATGTCCACTAACGAGAATTCGCTCATAATGTCCCTAAACCTTTTCCCCTTGATCTGGGAGTGGGTTGTACGGGAGGGGCCCACTGTGGTTGATCTGTCCTCGGAGGGGTTTAAGACCATGTTTAGGTCTCCTCCCACTATTATCGATGACAGATATCCCGGGTCAACGCCCTCGAGAACAGTTTGTAGGAATTCTGTTTGGTTCTCGTTTGGGGCGTACACATTGATTAGAACGATTGCTGAGCCCGCAAGGGAGCCATATACCATTAGAAATCTACCCTCTGGGTCCGCCGTTGTTTTGACATGATTAAATGGGGTGCCTTGTCTGATCAGGATAGCTACACCCCTTTTCTTGCTACTAAATGATGCAAAAAAGCACATTGGGAAGAATTTTTTGAATAAATTTGGGGGGTCTTGTGATGTGAAGTGGGTCTCCTGCAAGAATATAATGTCTCCCCCTGATTTTTTCATGTCCATGAAAGCTAGCCTTCTTTTTCGGTTATTCTGTAGTCCTTTAACGTTCAAGGAACGGATTTTAATTGGGGCCTTAGTGGCCATTGTTGGTTTCTAGTTGTTCGGGGTCTTGGGGTCCCTCCTTTCCCACTAGGGGAGACCTTGTTTTTATATTCTAAAGACCCTGTATAATTGAGGTCGCCTATTGGGCTGGGCCTCCTTCTAGGGGGGGTGTGCTGGGTTTGCCTTTGGGGAGGGGGAGAGGGGTGGAGAGGAGGGGGAGGGGGGGGTAAAGATCTGCTGGGACAGAACCAGCAGGTGGAGAAAAGATAGAAGTAGGGCCAGTTTTGGTCCTGAAATGGTTTCGCCTGGTCTTTGGGCTTGGGCGCCCTTCTGGGGTGTGTCTGGATCCGACGGTTGGGTCGCAACAGAGGGGGGCCAGACCCTTAGCTACTGTTGTGTGGCTCCTTTCCCATTCGTCACCTTTATTCAATTTTAGAACCCCGCCAATTATTATATTTGCTGGTAACTAGATGGGGGAGGGGGGGGGGGAGGGGACACAGGGGGGGGGGCGGGGGAAGCATTATATGGCTGTCTAGGGGGGGGGCTGGTGGGGGGAAGGATGTAAGCACGGAAGGGAAGGGAGGGGGGGAGGAGAGGGGGCGAGGGGGAGGGAGGGGAAGGGAGGGGGGGGGGTGAGGGGGAGGGAGGGGGGGTGGGAGGGAGGGAGGGAAAAGGGAGGGGGGGGGGGGGTGGGAGGGAGTGAAAAGAGAGGGGGGGGAGTCTATGGTGTTAGTTTTATTAAGTACCTGTTACATGAGCAGTCATATATCATATATCCAGGGTATCATCACATTTTTGTCTAGGAGAGAGGCTCCCCTAGTGGATCTCACATTTTTGGCATAATATAACATAATTTAACTTATCCTAACATAACTCAACAACATTTCACATAACATAGCATCATCTAGTGCTAGATAACATTCTAGACCAGCTTGAAGCAGACTTTAACATTGTCCTGATGTTTTGTTTTGCCTCACCGCCTTGTGTAAACAGAGTGTATTTTATATGTTAGCTCTTTTTCTAGGTTGTGTACTATGTGCTCTCTGGGTGGGGGGTTGTAGTTGTGTCTAAGTGTGTGGTGGAGGGAAGTTCTCTTAGTCTGTCCTAGGGGTGGCTGGGCGCTACTTAGAGGTAGGGAGAGGGGGGGGGGGGTCGAGGGGATGGCCGGTAGTGTGCCGGGGTGGTGTGAGGGGAGGGGGTCTCTGTGTGGGGGCGGAGGGAGGGGGGGAAGGGGGGGGGGAGAGACAGGACTTTAGGGGGGGAGAGGGGGGGGCGGGGAGGGGGGGGAGGGGGGGGAGAGGCGGGGGGGGGGGGAAAGCGTTATATGGCTGTCTAGGGGGGGGGGGGTTGGTGGGGTGAAGGATGTAAGCACGGAAGGGAAGGGAGGGGAAGGGAGGGGGGGTGAGGGGGAGGGAGGGGAAGGGAAGGGAGGGGAAGGGAGGGGGGGTGAGGGGGAGGGAGGGGAAGGGAAGGGAGGGGAAGGGAGGGGGGAGGGGGGGGTGGGAGGGAGGGAAAAGGGAGGGGGGGGGAGTCTATGGTGTTAGTTTTATTAAGTACCTGTTACATGAGCAGTCATATATCATATATCCAGGGTATCATCACATTTTTGTCTGGGAGAGACACTCCCCTAGTGGATCTCACATTTTTGGCATAATATAACATAATTTAACTTATCCTAACATAACTCAACAACATTTCACATAACATAGCATCATCTAGTGCTAGATAACATTCTAGACCAGATTGAAGCAGACTTTAACATTGTCCTGATGTTTTGTTTTGCCTCACCGCCTTGTGTAAACAGAGTGTATTTTATATGTTAGCTCTTTTTCTAGGTTGTGTACTATGTGCTCTTTGGGTGTTGTGTTGTAGTTGTGTCTAAGTGTGTGGTGGGGGGAAGTTCTCTTAGTCTGTCCTAGGGGTGGCTGGGCGCTTCTTAGAGGCAGGGAGAGGGGGGGGGGGTCGATGGGATGGCCGGTAGTGTGCCGGGGTGGAGTGAGGGAAGGGGGTCTCCGTGTGGGGGCGGAGGGAGGGGGGGAAAGGGGGGGGGGAGAGGCAGGACTATAGGGAGGGGAGGGGGGAGGGGGGGGAGGGCGTGAGGGGGGGGTGAGGGGGGAGAGGGGGGGAGGAGAGGGGGAGGGGGGGGAGGGGAGGAGGGAGAGGGGGGGAGAGGGGGGGGAGAGGGGGGGAGGGGGGGAGAGGGGGGGAGGGGGGGGGGGAGGGGGGGGAGTGGGGAGAGGGGGGGGAAGAGGGGGGGGGAGGGAGGGGGGGGAGGGAGGAGAGGGGGAGGGAGGGGGGGAGGGGGAGGAGGGGGAGGAGGGGGAGGGGGGGGGGTAGAGGGGGGGTGGATAGGGGGAGGGGGGGGGTAGAGGGGGTGGGGGGATAGGTAGGGCAGGGGAGAGGGGGGGGGACAGTCTAGCTATGTTGTGTTGGTGATGTTTATTTTCTATTTGTGTATCTGACTCTGTCGCGTGATCGCTGTATATGGTATTTGTTCCTGCTAGACGCAGTCTTTGTGTATATGCTTCGGCGGGTGGCTTAGCAGTTCCCTTAGCCCGAGGCCATTGATGCTTATTTTTGCCTCTGCTTGTCAGCCTTTCCCTCCGCCCACATATCATGCGTTAGTCTTAGGTCACCGTTCCTTATGGCTAAGCGAGTGGGCGGGGTGACAACTTCAAACTTTATTGTCCCGGCTCGGTGTCTCTTCTCTGTCAGGCCTCCCCCGGCTGTGAGGCACCAGGCCGTGAGTATGGGTATCGCCCGAGGGGAAAGCGCGGGGGCCACCCGGGGAGGGGAGAGGGGGGGGGGGGATCCGCTCTTCTCAGCAGAACCAGTCCACGGAGATCCCCGACCCCATCTCCCAGCCGCAGGGCCAGACCAAGGGTCTTCCAGGCCGCAGGGCTGGGCCACCCGCTAACATCCAGCCAGTGAGGCGTAGCCTCTGTGCGTCGCCCCCCTCCAACTCGCCGCATGACCCCCCCCCCAACCCGTCCGGCACCGTCAATCTCTGCAGGGATTTTGTAGGGATTACTCACGGTTGCCGGAGCAGTTCGCCCTGGGCTCGGGAGATCATAAGGCCGGGAAGGTCCGGCTCTCCACCTCCAGGGACCCCACACGGGGAGGGTCGTGGGCCAAAAGAAGCCGAAAGGCCGCAGGTAGCCAACAAGAGGACGGGGACATGGCGAGAAAGAGGGAGGAAAAAAATAAAAAATAAAAAAGGGAAAAAGGGGGGGGGGGGCGCCCCCCCCCCCCCCACCGCAGAATGCTGGTCCCTCCATCTTCCGCCGACCGGAGCCTCGTCTCACTTTTCAGGTAAGTGAAGTGGGTGTTGCAAGCGGTTGTGAAGATTTGAGGGTGGTGCTGTTCCCTCGTCAGCTGTCTCTCCTCTCCCGGTGGGTCGGTGTAGTCATCTCCGGCAGTGCTCATCCTCTCCCTGCAGTGCTGGTAAGGTGGGGTCTTTGTGTCATTCTTGGGGATGGTGCCTTTGTATGTGCTGAGAGTGTGGGGTTCAGTTCTTCTACTTAATCCTCTGACCCCTCTGTCCCGCCAGCCTTTCCGAGGCTCTGGTTGGGGGCTCTTCTTGTCTGGGTCCTTCGTTTCTCCAGCTGGCAGGAGGGGTGAGGTTTAGTGCTTTAGCAAAGTGCTCCATGTCTTCTTGATGTTTAATTGAGAGCATCTTTCCATTGCGCTGCACCATTAGTCTAAATGGGAAGCCCCATTTATACTTTACTCCGCTGTTCCGCAGTAGTATGGTTAGGGGTCTTAGTTCCTTGCGGCGATCTACAGTTCTTTTGGCTACATCGTTGTAAAGTTGTAGTTGGCTGTCCTCAAATGTGATGAGATCTTTGGTTCGGGCAACCTCCATTATTTTTTCTTTTGCCGAAAATTTATGAAGTCTGACTATGACGTCTCTCATCCTTTTTGGATCCTCTGATCTAGGGCCAAGGGAGCGGTGAGCCCTGTCCAGTTCAAGGTCCGTCTGATTCAAGTCTCCACATAGGGAGGTGAAGAGCTCCAGGAGGTAAGTCTTTAACTGCCCTGGAAGTACCGACTCGGGAATGCCTCTGATTCTTATGTTTTGTCTCCTGTCGCGATTCTCCTGATCTTCTAGGGAGTCGCGGAGACTTTCTACCTCAGCCCCGAGCCGGAATATCTCGTTTGCAGCTAATTCTTGGGCCTGTGTGGAGGCCTCCATTTTGCCTTCCAGTACATCCGTGCGCTCCCTTAGGCCTGTCAGTTCTTGCTTTAGCTCAGTGACTGCTGATCTGAGATCGGCCTTTAGCGATTTGTGCAGGTCATGCAGCATTTCTGCCATAAGCTCTTTCATGTCCTCTCGGGTGAGTGTTGCCGCCGGCTGCGCTGGCATTTCATGCCGGTCTTGCGTTTGGGCAGTTTGTTTGGGGCCTCGTGCGCCTGATGGGCCTGCGCCATCTCGGCCTCCTGCCGCCGCCTCTGAGTTTCGTGGGGAGAATAGCTTGTTAACAGCCTGGGCTGTTTGGGATTTTTGTTTGTTAGCCATTTCCTCTAGGGTTGCGGGTCTAGGGTAGTGCTTTAGGAGGGGGAATTTTCGGGGGAAAAGAGCCTCTATTTGTTTATTTATTAGGGGGTCTGGCGAGCTCCTCTGCTACACGTCCATCTCCGTCGGCGTCCTGGCCACTCCCCTACATAGATTTGTTTATGTGTTCATAGGTTGTAGCGGGGAGGGGCAGGGGGAATTGGGAAGCGTGGCTGTGTAACTTTTCTGGCTCTCAATGTTGGGCACTCATATATTTGTGGCAGCCATTTTAGAGTGTTGTTGTTTTGGGCGATTTTGCAGGTTGTGCTGCCAGGAAGTTTTGTGCCAGGATGGGGTTGGGCCGTTGATTAAGCCCGTGGGTCTCGGACGGCAGACTCTGGCAGCTGTTAGAGATTGGCAACCTCAGTTTTTTTTTTGGAGGGGGGGGGAGGGGGGGGGAGGGGGGGCTGTAATTATGGCTCTGGGTGTGAGGGGGAGGGTGAAGGTCCACTTTGTAATTGTATTTCTGACCAGGGGGGGAGAGGGGGCACCCACTCCTTCTGCACTGTTTTTGTTGAACCCTGCTGTGCTCTAATGGCAGGGTGTCTCTGGGAGCTTCTGTGCAGCAGGGCTCCGTTGTCCCCCAACTGTCTATCCCTCCTTACCCTTCCCCAGCTCCGGCTGAGCCTGATTGTCTCTCCGTCTGTCCTGCACGCCTCCCCTCCGCCTCCGGTTCTGCAGCGTGCCGCGGGTCAGCCTAAGCTTCCGATCCGGTGGCCATCTTGGTTTCCCTGCTTCGTGGGGACTCGTGGGGAGCGCTGTCGGCTGGCTGTTCTATTTCCAGCGGTGGGAGCTCCCGGTGCCGCCCGCAGAGCCGAGGTCCCGTGCGCGAAGCTCGCCGTTCCGGCTGAGTGCCACCGCTGCAGGGCTCCTTCAGTTCCGTCCGGCGGCCATCTTGGAAATCTCGGCTGCAGGGGCTCCGAGACTCCGGCTCTCCCGAGTGCTTGTTGCTTGCTCGGTCTGCTGCGACGGGGCCTCACGGGGTGCGGGTGAGTCTCCCCCGCTCGTGTGGCACTTTTTCACCGCTTTTTAGTTGGTTTACGGGGTATTTTGTTGTTTTTAAACTGGAGCCGCACGGAGCTCTCTGGCTGTGCTGCTTCCCAGTTCGGCTGCTGGCCACGCCCCCCGACGACATAGGCTTTTAAAGGCCTATGACATCACATTTTCGTCATGGTTCCCACGGTCCTGATTAGGCCGTGAAAACCATGTGTTTTGACCGATTACAAAAAAAAAGATGACGTCACTTAAAGGCAATGAAAGCACAGCCAATCAGAATGGCTTTGCTTCAATTGCCTTTAAGATGACGTCATTAAAAGAAACATGGCCGTCCACACATGGTACGGTAGCCAATCAGAGCGTGGGAACTCCATCCCTTCTCTGATTGGCTCTAGTATACCATGTGACAGAGGCTTGGGGGAGAACGGATGTGACGTCATTGCACCACCTTGAGAAAGGTCCCACTGGGGGACCGAAACGTCGTATTTTGTGTCTTTTATCAAATATAGAAAATTCATGATTTACTTACCTGCGTGCTGTCCCTTGATGTCGTGTTGCAACCGGTATCGTATGGTCTGTTATTGCTTTATGGGATAAGCACCAAAACTTATTTACTTGCATATGGTGTGCCGGCTGTGCATTGGATTCTATATATATATATATATATATATATATATATATTTATATTCATGTATTTATTTATTTATTTAGATTTATTTATTTATTGTGGGGCTGCTGTGTGTGATTTCTTTTTATTGTGGGTAGCGGGTGTGGGTGAAGGGGGTATTAGCCCCAACGGTGGTTGTTTAGGGCTTGCGGGGGGTTAGCGGGAGGGGTTAACCCCTTCATGACCCTAGCGGTATTAACTGCTACTGTCGTGAAGGGGTTAAGTGCACCCGCAACCCCCCCGCAAGCCCTAAACTCATAACACTGGCCAAATACCCCCTTCACCCACACCAGCTACCCACAATAAAGCTGGCACGGTGGGTTAACCCCTTCATTGCCTTAACGGTTAGCCGCTAAGGTAATGAAGTGGGCTGTACATGCATATTTCCTGCCTCGGATGCATGCCGGGGGGCTTCGGTGCGGATATTCCTGGGTATCAGCTCTGGAGACCCCTGGCATTAATCCCAGCCAGGAAAAGGGCCTGATTTTTTTTTTATGTCACCTATCGCCGCTCATCTCCAGCTTTTTGCCAACTTTTGTTGGCGGAGCGATTTGGAGAAAATCTCTCTATTTTATTGGTGCGATCAGCGCCGAGATGCTGATCGGGGCTACGTGAATACGGCGGGTTTTAAAACTGGCGAGATATTGCTTCTCGCCACATGCGCGGCGAGTTTTTTTTCCAAGAAAAAAAAAATGGCGGATTTTCCTCATCTCGCCAGTTTTTCGCCAGTTACTAAATTGCTATAGGCATTTTTTGCAAAAACCTGGCGAGATTCGGCTTCTCGCAGCTCTGTGCATAGGCCCCTAAATGGGAAATGGCAGCACAGTAAACTGCTCCAACAGGCACCCCCCTGTATCTTCTAATTGGACACAGGGCCTGATGACACTGCCTTCAACGAATCACTGCACTGCATGAAGTGGGGGAAACCCATAATTACTCCTGGCAACCCTGCCCTTACCAGGTATTACTGCACAGGAGGAGGACAGAATAATAGCCCAAACCTACCAGGGCTATACTAGCTAAAAAATTCTAGATCTGTTATTGAGTAATATTTAACTATTTATTGAAACTGTAATTGTTTAAATTTAGTTTTGATCAATATAAAGATTAATCAATATTGATTAAACAATGCATATGCTAAAGCACAGAAAAAATGTTGTTTGACCCATCCTGAGTAAGCTGAAAAAAGGGAGGAAGGAAAAGGAAGAAGGGAGAGCAATTACATGAAAAACAGATCACATATAGTATATTTATTATATATGTTTTGTATATGTGTTTTAACAATGTAAGCATATATACACACACATAAATGCACACACACACATCTGTATTTAAACAGTGTGCATAATAGCAATAAACACAGGGTATAAGTGTGGAGTATGCCCTGGGGTGGAAAAAGGGTGGGGGGAGAGATGGGACGCTCTCCTGCTGTCTTACCGGTTGCTGCTGTGTTATGAGGAGTGGAGTTGCATCTCACCGCTCCTATGTTGTCAGCCACTGCAGATCCTCTGGCATGCTGTCTGTCTTTTGTAGATCGAGTTCTCTTCCTTCGAGTCACCATCTTCCCTCTGTTTCACCTGCTCCTCTCCATGCTGACTCGGCTGGGCCCTGAAGATCTGGACCGGACTCCTGGTAACGTAGGCTCCAAATTCAATTAGTGTAACAGGAACTGTGAATTCTCTTTAAGTCTTTAACATTTTTATAACAACAATGTGGTTCTGTGTCTTTAATTCCTTAATTGGATAATTGGCTTCAATTAACAGCTCTTTCCTTCCTGCCACGTGTAGATTTGCTCAGTTGTGACCAAGACTGCTCCAGGGAGGACCTGTCTTCTTTCTGGTAAGTGAAAGACCCTTCTATTCTGATTTTTTTTCAGGAACTCTTCTCCCTCAGATAATACTTTTAATGTAGAGGCTCTGACATCCTTTATTACCAGCAGTACCGCACTTCCTTATCTATGAGGATTTTCGTGATGGGTTGTAGCCTTCTCCTTCTCCCTAGTGTGATAGGTGAGATATCCTGAAAGATCTGCATTTTCACCCCATCAAACATGCAATACGGGGGTATTTCTAGTGATCTGGCAGACCTCTTCTTTTACGTTAAAATAGTGGAAGCGCAGGATCACGTCTCGTGGGGGGTTATCTGCTTGTGGTCTTGCACGTAGCGCCCTATGGCACCTATCCATCAATAACTCAGCTTCTGTTTTCCCTGGTAGTAGTAGTCAGCCATTTTGAGACCAACACTTCTATATCTGTGACAGTTTCAGGGATGCCCCTTATCCTGATGTGTTTTTTTGCAGTCCCTGTTCTCCACATCCTCCTGACTCTCAGCCACTTCTTCAATCCTAGCCCTCAGAGAAGCTGTTTCACTCACATTCTCCTTTAGCGCTTTCACAGTAGAGTCCATTCTTTTTTCAAGATCGTCAGTGCGATCCCTATATTATCGATACCTTTTCTCAGGATCTTAATTTCTCCCTGGAAGAAGGACTTTAGATTATTGAAGAGCTTTGTGATATCACCTTTGATCACTAACTGTTTTTCTGGGCTGTCGCTATGCTCCCTGATGACTCTCGTAGTCACAGATGGATGCAGGAGCCATTTATCCCCCTTCCTGCACCATTTTTGCGCTGAGAAAATAGGTCTTTAAATCGAGCATTTGTTTCCTCTTCTGGGATCGGGTTGTCATGCTCAGAGGTTCCGACAGTAGGAATCTTGCTTTAATCGGCTTTATATTGTTTTACATCTATAATGCGTCAGGCACTAGCGGAGCTTATCAGTTAAGCCGCCATTCCTGATAACGTCGCGCATGCGCCTCAGTAGCTAAGGTTTTTATGGTATTTTATATATATTTTTAAGTTTGTGTTGCCCTGTTTCCCTTAAATATGCTACAGTTATTACAATTGTGCACAGTAAGGTATCATATTGTGTTATATTGTAGATAAAAAAATCTATTGGTCTACGGTGTATATTTAATATCTGCTCTGACCAGGAAATTCCTAATATCCTTTGTTTGTACTATAGAAGAACAGTGGAGGAATTTAAAATAATTTCCCCTAGTTAATATTATTTTGTAACTTAGGTCAATGACGTGATATGATTTTTCTGATCATATGTACCTGTGTGTTAAATGTGAATACAAAAGGATAAACCAGTCTAATTTCTTCTTTTTAGAGAAAGTAATAGTTCAGTGTGTGCAATCTGTTCGATTAATGATTTTTTCTTTAACATTATATAGCGAGACATCAGACACAATCCTTCACAACCGCTGTATGACTACTAGAGAATCATTTTAAAGTAACTGAAGGGTGAAATCTGGATGAAAGCACCATAATATTTTTTCTCTGCAGGTTTTGTATAATGTGTATATGGAATCACAATGTATTTTTATAGTAACATCCAGGAAGTGGAATTTATTGAATCTATACTCTTTAAAAAAACTAACTCTGTCAATATGTTTGCGGTTTCTACCAGATCTAACAGGTCATTTCCTATGCCTTTCCATACATATATAAAACAATGTCATCCACAAACCTGTACCAATTATTACTGTGCTCCATGAATTGTGGAAAGATAATAGGGGCATTACTGTGCGTCAAAGGATGAGGCAATAAGCTGCATACTTTCTATAGTAAGAAAGCAATAGGCATAATTGATTTTTTTCCGTTTTCCAAATAAAAATGATATTATAATATTGAATATGTTTTTTCAAACTAAACACGCCTCGCCTCAAATCCTGACATGCCCCCTGGGGAGGTGTGAAGTTGGGTCTGTCTTGTTCGCCAATTAAAATAGTTACCTCTCTACCTTAGTTAATAAGTCAACGGCTCAGCGTCTTTTTCCAATATTCATTTATTCAGAAACAGATAGAAAGCCATCTATATCATATGTAGCGCACTTTCCCCCACCCCCTGGGAGATATGGTGGCTAACGTGTGTTTGGTAACGTGTGTGGCTCACAGGAGGTCTGAACCTTCTCTGCTGGGAGCCTGTTGTGTACCTGTTCCGTCTGGTGACAGCGCCTCCACCTGTGCAGGATCCTAACAGTGTGGGATAACCCTGTGCAGGACACTATATCAGTTATACACACTGGTATGGTATAGCAAGTTTACTGAACACGTATGAATAATAATGATAATAACAGAACCACTCAGGCCTCGCAGGGCAGTACCCCCACACCGTGCCCCAACACAGTGTCCATACCCTGGTGGGGTTTACCCCAAAGTACTGAGGTGCCCAACCACCCTGGTGTCCACAAGTAGCCACCCACCCAAGTGTGTGAGGCAGCACTGCCCCACTAGTGTGTTACTATTGGTGCACTTGTAGAATGGTGATATACCTGCAGTGTGCTCCAACACCTGGTGGAGCCAACTGAAGATAAGGGATCCACAGATCCAGCGACGTTGTCCGTGATGGTGTCCGCCTCTACGTGAGGTGAATTCCGGCATGGATAATATCACCATAATGGTAGTCTCTGTGCCTTGCGGTGGTGGTATGGTCCCAGACCACAGGCCGCAACCACTGCGCAGCATCCTTCTGTGTCCCTGACACTCTGAATGCTAAATGGGGCAGTGTCCCTGTCTAAGGGCCTGTCCCTGTAGCAGCCACAAACTGAACAGGGGAGTCAGGGCCTAGCTGGGGCCTAACAGGGGGTCTCTGGCCTAGTGCAGGGGCTTACTGACACCCTGCACCAACACCTTACCCTCTGATGTCCCAGCTCTTACTGGTGGGGCTTTCATAGCGCCAAATGTATCCTTTCTGTTGAGCAGGTGATGCTGCAGCCCTATTGGTTGGTTCCCGACATGTGATCTTGCAGCCGCAGGGGCTGCTGGTTAATGTAATTCCCCATGCAGAGGCTAACTGTAATGGCCAACGCTCACTCTTGTGCATGCGCGAGGTGCACCAAGATGGCGCCACACCCTCAGACCATACTGAACATGCACGCGCACCCTTAACATGGTGGCCCCCGCTAGCCGGGTGCATCACCGACCTCCCGTGACCCGGTCGCCCCTGCCTCAACCTCCCTGTCTATGGCAGTCTAACCGCAGCCTCTGGTTGCACCCGCAACACCCGCGGAGGTAAGGGAGAGAGACTAAGGGGGCTGAGAGGGATGCCCAAAGGGGAGACCTGGCCACACATATATATCTTGTACAGGCATTTCTTAGGCCGTACTTATACCAAATGCGGCCGGGTGTTTAGCCGCTAAAACAAATGCATCTTTATCACTGAGGCCGCACTGAGTGCGGGAACAAGGTGGCCAAAAATGCGAATTTAGATCAGATCTGAGAAATAGTTTTTCCCGAGCAACGGCCTCGTCACGGCCGTGTCACATGAGCGATTCAGCCAATGTGGGTGAACCGCTCACATGATGTCATGGCCACGCCTCCGGCATGCCTCCCTGTCGCCTCCTGATGCCTTCTGCCTGCAGTGCAGGTTTCGGGCGTGCGCATCGCCCTGAGGGAGTGCGTGTGCTCTGCCGGAACATTTAAAATCGCAGCCTTAGTTATAAGCGGAGAACTACAATCATGATGGTATCTGTCCATGTTCTTTAGTTGTTCTAAGTTCAATACACACAGGATGAAACTCTTATACCTTCTTGTAACCAATGTGGCCTCTTTCTCATAATCAACAAGAGCAATTAATATTAATAGACAATGAGAAAAAAATTAATCTTTAAGTGTTATCTGTAGTCTTATTCTAGTCCCTATAGTTTATCTCCAGACATTCTTGTGGTATGTCTACTCATACCATCATTCGCTATTTGTAACGTTGCTCGTCTCTAAATAGGAAGCAGACCCGCAGGGCTGAGGTAGGTGTATAAGATCACTGACCAGAGCCAGGTGACAGAGTTCTGTTAGAGTAGTCATGATCCAGGCAGAGGTCAATGCAGGCGGCAAAGGTGCAAGTCCGGGTACAGGCTGGGGTCAAGGCAGGCGGCACAGGAGCAGTCGTCAGGTAACAGGCTGAGGTCGGCAACAGGGAATCCAAAAGAACAGGGAGGGCTCAGGAACAGGGCAGACTTAGGAATCAGAACACAAGGGGGCCAGGAACAAAGGGAAATGCATACAATGCTCAGGCAGGGGCTGGAAGTCATTGACAGCTATTTAAGATCTGAAACAGGTGAAGCCAATATAGTCGGCTGCCAGTGATCAAAATGTCCACAGCAGCCAGGTAAGGGCAGGTTCCAGTCAAAGCCTGGACTGGAACCCTTACACTATTCTGACAAAACTCTCTAATAACAATGTAGCAAAGGGCCGCACTATACCTCATTCCTGTCTATAGATAACACGTTGTGTCTCATTATTTCTAGTCTCTTGTTTTAATGACCTTGTTACTTCTAGCATTCTCTCTGCTAATTCTGTGTTAACAATTTAGGTGCTAGCATCTAGCTTATTCAGTTAGTGTGAATACAGACAATATGGTGTTTATGTTGTTCAGCTCGTAATTCTTTCATCTTCATGGTGCACCACACCAGTTGAGAATCAACACTTTAGAGGCATGTCTAAATATAGTTGAACACAGTTAACATTGTGTAAATGTATAGAAATCAAGCTAATTACCTAATTTCCCAAACTCCCCTAATTTCCTAACTCTGAAAATAATTTTAAACAATGTCTCTCCATGGCCAGATTTTGGGAACAAGGATGAAATATCATATATCTGTGTTTCTGGAGCAAGAGATCTGAAAATAATTCAAACTAATAATAATGATTATTAATATTGACATTGTAATTCAGTGATTCAAACTTTAGACTTTATTACTTTGAATTTAATTGTTTCCATGTTTTAATAGCAGTGACAAGGGAATTGCACAGGAACATCTTAATATAATCCCAACATATTAAGCTATATTTTCTGTTCAGCAAAGCACAAGTTTCTGTAACAATTCAAGTAATATGTTGTTTGACGGTTTTGTATTTTAAAACTATACATTTTATTGTAATATATACAGTATATAACCCACATAAAAGATACCGCACACCAAAATGTAAGGTACTCTGAAACCAGCTAATCATCACTAAATGGTGTATGCTGGTGGTGCTCCAAAGAAGAGCATAATGTGATAATGACAAAAAAAGATTCTATGAAGGAGTACACGGGTGTACCAAAAAAGTGAACAAGTTTATTAATACAGATGATAAAAACATGGGGATAAAAAAAAGGAAGGGGGCTCCCACCTAGCTGGTCCAGAGAGGGTAAATAATCAGCAGCGAACAATAATATGCACTGTGTACATATGCATGACACACATACAGCCACGGCCCCTTTTAACCTCCTACTTACCCGTAAAAATGCGGGGTTGTTCTCCGTTTGTCACGGAGTTTCCGGAGCGTCAGCCGCATTGACGATAAGCGCTAATGGCGATTAACATTGGACGCGCCCGCGGCACCCAAAACGGCCCGCATCTGCCCACGATTTAAAAAATCGCGGGGAAACGGCCGCAGGAGAGTGAAGGCGGCTGCCACTGTAGTAATCCCCATCTGAACAAGCTCTTCACCCCTACCACATGCAGCACTTTTCATCTGAGATCTGACTCCAAAAGACTGTTCATTGTTCCAAGGTTCAGCAAAGTATCCGGCCGCTCCTCCTCTTACCGTGCACCCCAAAACTGGAACAATCTACCAGAGACTCTCACAGCCATCACCAGTCTAAATTCTTTTAAAACTACAGTAAAGCTGTCTCACATTGTTATCTGGTCTGTAACTGTTACTATGCCTATAATATATATTATCTCTAACTGTGCATGCAATGTCTTGTATATAATGTATGCCCTGCTCAATTATGTGACTATGAATTTGTAACCATGTATTATTTGTCATCTTAACTCTATACCCATGACATACTTGAAAACGAGAGGTAACTCTAAATGTATTACTTCCCGGTAAAACATTTTATAAATAAATAAATAAATTAGTGGACGAAGGGGAGATGCCTACAATTGTTTCATGTTCCCCCCTATTAACTACCACAAGTGGTGACGTATTATGAACTCTATCTGATTCCCTAAGTGATTGACTTGATGGGAGATTGCCTCTAGGGGAAGGGAAATGCCGGCGCCAAATCAAACAATAATAAAGCCCAAACCATATAGGTGATAGTCCAAATGTAGTCCTTAGGTGATCAATAGGTGTGCAAACGGACTGTGAAATCTCTGTGAAATCTCTCCAAGGGATGGTGTGATATGTGGAAATAAAAGAAAATGGATTATAGTGCAGTATGTCAGTCAATGCAGGCCAATCCACGAGGGGGGAGTAGACTCAATCATGCCAGTATGCGTGAAGCATACTGGATATATGAATTTAAAACACTCTCACCGAGGGGGTTAAATATAGATTTCGAATTGAAGGCCTTTTTATAACTCATGTTTTGTTCCTTTCTTGTGAGCTCCATTCATTATTTATATTTTTAGCACATTTTTAATAATTTTTAATAATATTTATATGTTTTTAATGTTTTATGTTGTGTAGGTTTGTAATTTTTATGTATATATGTATGCCAGCCAGGCTTTGTTGTTTGCTACCCTAACCCTGGTAACCATGTGGTTAAATATCACCATGTATATTATGAGCCAATTAGAAGCATGGACTACGGGTATTTAAACCATCCAGACCCAGGGGTAGTGACATCCCTTGAAGAAGTGCGGGCATGCGCATGAAACGCGTCGGGAAGAATTGATTTTAGAGTTGAAGTTGTGGTTCTTGGAAGTAGAAGCTAAATATCCGGTCTGTGGTGTGGGGGACGAGACAAGTGAGAGGACAGCAGCATCGGGAGGAAGACAGAGCGTGACGTCACATCCGCCTGGAGGTGATTCAGCTCCTGCGATCCGTGCAGCTCTACACAGCATCTCCTTCACGTGGGACGCCAGTGAGATGGCTCCGGTCGCCATCTTGAGAAACTGACTGTCTCCAGCCCTACTGCCTGATTTTATTCTGCATCGTGTGAGTAGGGCAACGATTTTACCCCCTTCCCCCCCCGGATTGATGTCTGCTAGCCATACTCCAGAACCCCACAATAGTTGTCAATAAATAGCTTTTTATTATTTTTCTGTCTGGCTTGTGTTGTTGTTAGTTTGTCAGGTTTGTCATGTCTGTATTGTGTTGTTAGTGTTATATGTTTAATGGTTTTATGTCTGCATTGACTGACATACTGCACTATAATCCATTTTCTTTTATTTCCACATATCACACCATCCCTTGGAGAGATTTCACAGTCCGTTTGCACACCTATTGATCACCTAAGGACTACATTTGGACTATCACCTATATGGTTTGGACTTTATTATTGTTTGATTTGGTGTCGGCATTTCCCTTTTTTTTTTTTTTTTTTTGCCCCTTGTACTTTTGCCATCTTTCTGACCCATATTTTGCTTGGAGTGAGTTTCACTTGCAGGCATATCCCCTGTCTAATCTGCAGCTTCTCTTTGATTTCATTTGATGTGTGCCTACTTTCTTCTGTTTATGGTACAGTACTAAGGGTCATAATTTGTACATCATTGCATCTGTGTGCATGTCTCCCTTTTTTGTCATCTCTGTATCTCTGAGATGCATTTCTGCATTCTGGTTAAGTCACTTACTCTTATTGGCAACCCGTTACTATACTAGTTATTAGTCCCACTTCTCCCACTATATGGGATTACTATGTGTGTCATGCATATGGACACAGTGCATATTAATGTTAGCTGTTGATTATTTACCTCCTCTGGACCAGCTAGATGGGAGTCCCCTCCCTTCTATTTTTTTGCCCCTGTTTTTATCATCTGTAATAATAAACTTGTTCACTTTTTTGGTAAACCGGTGTGCTCCTTTATAGAGTATTTTTCTGTTGAATATATATATATATATATATATATATATATATATATATATATATATATATATATTCAAGAGAAAAAAAAAGAAAGAAAAAGCGCCCGATCCTTGTGTAAAATCAGATAATAAAGGGTTTTAATTTGCCATGAACAGACGATTGCAGGATACACGTGGTACAGGAACTACGGTGGCCGAACAGCCCAGGCTCCAGAGCATAGACGTCAGTCCAGGAGTATCCTGCAATACGATCGGTGGAAGATTGAATGCAGCCAGAAGTACCTACTATTCCAACTGAGGTGAAAGAGAAAGGTTCTACTGGCAGCACATCCCACAGCAGAGCTGATTTACAGCGGCAGTATCTGTATGCAGACGGAGGACAGCTGTGATATCTGGTCGTCGGCGTGGTGCATGGGCTTGTCCCATAAATTGCTTGATTTTATTTGACAAAGTGTGAGTTGGCAATCGTCTGTTCATGGCAAATTAAAACCCTTTATTATCTGATTTTACACAAGGATCGGGCGCTTTTTCTTTCTTTTTTTTTCTCTTAGGTATCGTTGGGAGGTTGGTGAGCCCAAGATTAAAGCTGCCCAGGACTACAATTTCAATTTTTAAGGATTTGTATGGACATTCTATATTTATATTGTCAACATTGAAAAAGAGACTTACACACATTTGTTATAGGTATATTTTTCTTTTTCTTTTATATTGTTTTTGTTGCCAACCTACATTTTTTATATTTTTTCATTTTTTCATATTTTTATATATTTTTATTTTTATTTTTTGTAACTTGCAATTCACTTAGTATCCTGCCACTATATTATATATTGTTAGACATCTGTGCTGGGTGCATCGTTCTACAGTGTGGGATTTGTTTTGCAAGGATACAGGTGTGTGCTAATAGGGGCAATGTTAATTATTTTCTATATATATTATGTTATATGGTTTTGAAGCAAATGGTGGCACTGTGTGTTCATTTGCATGCCATTTCCCAGAATCCCTTGCTGCAGTGGAAGCTCTGTGTGCTGGGTGATAATGTTGAAAGGTAGGGTTGCAGACCTGTCTAAGACATGAAAATGAACATACAGAAATATTTCCCTTTGAGATATATATATATATATATATATATATATATATATATATATATATATATACAAAGACACACATACATATATATATGTATATATGTATATATATATATGTATGTATATATATATATATATATATATGTGTGTATGTATGTATATATATATATATATATATATATATATAAAATAACGACAGAAACATATTCTATAAAGGAGCACATAGGTTTAACAAAAAAGTGATTATATATACTGTAGGAGTGGCTCAGTGAGTAAAGACACTGACTGACACTGAGATTGCTGCTGGGGAGCCTGGTTCAATTCCCGGTGTCAGCTCCTTGTGACCTTGGGCAAGTCACTTTATCTCCCTGTGCCTCAGGCACCAAAAACATAGATTGTAAGCTCTACGGGGCAGGGACCTGTGCCTGCAAAATGTCTCTGTAAAGCGCTGCGTACAATTAGCAGCGCTATACAAGAACATGCTATTATTATTATTATTATTATATAACATAATGTCGTATAAAACATTAGGAATCTAAAGTGTTTCCTTAGAAATTATATGTACAAAACAGGCATGCAATTATTAATGTATTAATAGAGACTCTAAATACAGCATTGCAATTTGTGGGCCTGAGAGAGTACTGTATGATGATTTTTTATTCATGAGGCGTTCACAGCAGCCTTTTAATAATCACATTTCCAACTGGTTTACTAGCAGGTGATTAATTAAAAATGACTGAGGATATTTGACCAGCAATTTGACAAACAGATTCATAAGGGTCTATGTTCTAACATCATCTTTGAAAATGATTATTGCATCAAAATTGTAGTATGTATCAATGCAACATAAAAAAAACATTGCCAATCAAATATGAATTACAGTGACTCTAAAGCCCTTAAAGATTTGAGGTCAAATTTAAATATCGTCATTCGAGAAGCAGATAATGGCATTCAAGACAGGAAAGACTATTGAATAAAAGCCATCCGCCTATTGTCTGATTCTGCTTCTTATATACAACTTAAGCATGACCCTACTGCTGAATTTCTCTGGTTCATTAAAGAATTATTTGGCATGGCCTTACAGCAAGGTATCCTTAAGAGAACAGAATTTGCATTTTTGTATATGTCATCACCAACAGTACCCATTTATTTTCACATCCCAAACATTCACAAGTCTCTCACCAATTCCCCAGGTCACCCTATAATTCGGGTATAAATTCCCCTACGTCCAATTTATACCAATATTTAGATTTCTATTTATAGCCATTGGTTGCGGAACTTCTCTCGTATCGTAAAGATACTACCGCAGTGCTACAAACATTACGGCAAATTACGTGCAAGAATACTATAGATTGGCAACATTTGACGTACAAGCATTATATAACTGCATTCCCCATATAGAAGGCTGTCTTGCCATTCAGCACTTTCTGAACTCAACAAATTTGCTACCATCTTTGCAAATTGACTTTTTATTGGCATCTATTGAGTAAATTTTGAAACATAATTATTTTCTTTTTTTAATCTAATTATTATTTACAGATATTGGGAACAGACATGGGCATCAAATTTGCTCCATCATTTGCAAATTTGTACATGGGAGGGTGGGAACTTAAAACAGTGGAAAATATACCTCCTCCACAACTCATTCTGTGGAGGAGGTATATAGATGATATGATCATAATATGGGATGGTGATGAGTTATCTCTCCTAAACTATGTTGCGGAAATTAATAACAATCCATACAATCTTAAATTTAGCGGAGAGAACAGTGAGGAGATCATACACTATCTCTATCTTGAAATATTTATAGAACATGATCAAATATGTACAAAAACATTCATTAAAGATATTGGAGATACAGAGGTCATTACACTCTGTTCATATTACTCGACCTCTCTGCAGTATTTGACACTGTGGACCACCCTCTTCTGCTTCACATTCTCCATACTCTTGGTATTCGTAGCAAAGCTCTATACTGGATCTCCTCTTGCCTCTCCCATCGTACTTTCAGTGTCTCTTTCGCTAACACCTCCTCCTCCATCGATCACCCTGTGGGGGTACCCCAGGGCTCTGTCCTGGGAACTCTCCTCTTTTCTATGTAAACACTTTCTCTATGTGACCTAATCACATCTCTTGGGTTTAAATATCACCTCTATGCTGACGACACACAAATTTACCTTTCAACCCCTGACCTTACACGTGCTATATAGACCAAAGTTGCTGAATGTCCCTCTGGGATATCATCCTGGATGGCCATCCGTCGCCTTAAACTTAACATGGCTAAAACAGAGCTCCTTATACTTCCTCCAAAACCTGGCCTTACTAACCTCCTTCCACATTACTGTTGGATGTACCATCATTCACCCAGTAGCCCAAGCATGCTGCCTAGGGGTCACACTCGACTCCACTCTCACATTCGCCCCTCACATTCAACAGTTATCTAAAACCTGCTTTTTTCTCCGCAATATAACAAAGATACACCCTTTCCTCTGTTACTCGACTGCTAAAACTTTGACTCAGGCCCTCATTCTCTCCCGTCTCGATTACTGAAACCTCCTGATGTCCGTCTTTCCTGCCTCTCACCTGTCTCCCCTACAATTTTTCCTAAACGCTGCTGCCAGAATCACTCTACTATTTCAGAAATCTGTCTCAGCGTCTACCCTGCTGAAATCATTCTCCTGGCTTCCTATCAAATCACGCATCTCACACTCAATTCTCCTCCTCACTTTTAAAGCTTTACACTTTTCTGCTCCTACTTACATCTCAGCCCTAATTTCTCGCTATGCACCATCCCGACTCTTGCGTTCTGCTCAAGGATGTCTTCTCTCTACCCCCTTTGTATCTAAAGCCCTCTCCTGCCTTAAACCTTTCTCACTTTATGCCCCACACCTCTGGAATGCCCTTCCCCTCAATATCCGACTAGCATCCTCTCTATCACCTTTAAGACCCTTGCTTAAAGAAGCATATGAGTAACACCGTGGGTAATACTGTACACGATACATAAAGCTTGGCCCCCTGCAGACGCACTTTCCTGAATGCCCTCTTACTGTCTTTGTAAGTTCTCCCCACCAATTAGATTGTAAGCTCTGCGGAGCAGGGACTACTCTTCCGAAATGTTACTTTTATGTCTGAAGCACTTATTCCCATTATGTGTTATTTGTATTATTTGTTATTTATACGATTGTCCGTGTATTACTAATGTGAAGCGCTATGTACACTAATGGCACTATATAAATAAAGACATACATACATCTACCTGAAGTTTCAACCAAATTGGTGCAACCCCCATCTTGCAATATTTTCTTTTTTTTTAAGTGATAAAAAAAAATTACATTCTGGATTCTAGATACAAAACATCAAATGCATTATTTTGCAACTTGTACTACATTTTTAAGCAATTTGCTTGAACCGATTTAGAGAAATGAAATATTGAAAATGATGTCTGGTTTTGGCTACTACCCTTTCCTGCCTGACATGTAAGTCCGAGTACAGTGCAAGCAGTGTTAGGCCTAATCCAGGGCTTTCCCAGCAGTAAGTAGCTCCTTGAGTGACAGGGGGAGGTGGGACAAGGCCTGTGTTCTACCTAATTCTGGGCTCAGACCTTGGAACCACCCCCAGGGACTTAATGGGTTGCACTTCCTAAATTTAGTTAGTTGTCTCTCCCTGTTGAAAGAGACTGGTCTCACGGGAGATGTGTGCAGGACTCTGTCCCCTCCCTTAATGTAGTTGAATTGAGTACCATACTCCCTGCTACATCAGGGAGTAGGGGAAGAGTTAGGACCGACCGCTGGGGCCTATGACTGTGGGGATGAGTCCAGGGACCATCCTGAGGCTGGAGACCAATGTTAAAGTATTCAGTGCTGCCTGTATGCTGTACTCTATGATGGAGAAGAATAAAGCGGTTCCTGTTATCAAATATACTCCTGCCTGGGCTTGCAGTCTGTCAGGGGGAGTATGAAAGAGTTCTTCCGCAGGGACTGCTTCCAGCACTCTTGGAGCCTGCGGCATATAGAGGCGCTGACACCAGAGTGAAGGGGAACCAGCTATCACCCCTAAAGCCTGTCCTATTTCCCCACCAACAATGGCGGGATCGCAGGTCTTCTGTGAGCAACAGGTATGTCACAGCACAACGCACATGGTAGCCGGGTGAATCTCCCAAAGGGTGGGGGAAACACCGCTACACAAGCAACAATGTACAACAACAACAACAACCTATAGCGTTAATTTGACAACCAGGTGGCAGTCAGAATTATTCACTGCTCAATATGTTTTTGATTGGGTTTCCACTGTATCCACAATGTCAGTGTAACTGTTCACACTTCCCAGCCTTCTTGAGAATAATGAGTTTTGTGCGTTGTTTTTCAACTTTTGGACAGTTGTTTGCGATTTATATTGTTAAATGGAAGTATTTTGCTAGTTTGTGATATTATATTAAACGTATTTCTTTTCAAGTTGCAATATTGTGAATGAGTTTAAGTGGTATTCTGTATTAACATTTTTGTTTGACTTCAAAGGTGAACAGCCTGATGCGGCTCCCAAAGAGCTGCTCCCCTCTGCACAGGACCAGCGTGCTAAGGGTTAACATTTGCTGTACTTTGTGTAACGTCAACCCCACCCACTGGAATGTTAATGAGCCAAGAGGACTGTGACAGGGTAAATAAAAGCCACCAGCTATATGCCTGGCAGACATATGTTTAGCCTGCAATGCAGCAGTGACTAGGTTAACTTCAGCTGGGAACCTCAGGACAATTAGTTGGATCCCAGCTGCCTAATCAAGGTGTGTTAAAAACCCCAGGCTGTAGACACATGGGGCCTGGCTGTTGAGGAGAGAGGAGTAAGCTACTGAAGAGATTACTGATACAAGGTCTGTTAGCAAAGTACATGGTTTATGAACTGTCCGTCTCCTGCATAGAAAAGAGTAGCTGCCTTATTTTTACGCTGTCTGCTAAAGAGAAACTGTTTTGTTTTGTCTGCTGAAGAAAAAGCCATTTTTCTTTTGTTTGCTGATGAAAAGCTATTTTTGTTTTGTGTGCTGTATATCTTTTAAGGCTAAATAAATAAGCCTTGTCAAGAAACCCGCGTGTGTAGTTGCATGTACCCTGCAACAAGGACACAAATAACTTTTTGTTCACAGCTGCTTTGAAAATCAACCACCCCTGTGTACATCTGTATTGCCCCAAAGGCGGACAGGACAGCCTTTGGCACAGCCAGAGTGCAGCCAAAGGGTGTGAGCCATTTGCTGCCATTTGCTGCTGTTTGGTGATGTTGAAGTGATGTTAATGCTGCTCTATTTCAATTGGAAAATCACAAGCCCTTTATCCCCTGTACCCAATTTTCCAAACATATCTGTCCATGAAATGTCTGTGAATTGACTGTTAACTCTGTTCTTTTAATGTAACCATGTATTTATATCTGCCCAGGATATACTTGAAAATGAGAGGTAACTCTCAATGTAGTACTTCCTGGTAAAACATTTTTTATAAATAAAAAGACAGTGCTAGATTATTGTGACAGACAATAGCCGGCCTTTCTGGACAACTTCGTTGCCGGGGCCTTAACTGTCCGTGGAAATTAGGGTTACTGTATTAATCAGCTTGTATAATACCAAACAATAGTGTGATAATTTAATTGGCCAGACATTATCATTTTTAACTGAATTTTGAGAATAGTACAGTAGGACAATTTAATGACAAAATCCACAAATGTATGATGTTTTAAACTTTGCTTTGTCCATGTTTAATTCCACGTTATGAATCTTTGTCCTATTAGGTTTTCTCACTCATACCATAATATGGTATAAAATATTGCATTTTCCTTGTTTACTCCATTGTTACACTATATTGTTTTGGGAGGAGAGAGACTTTACTTTGGTTGTACAAAGATTTCTATGAGGCTTATATTGCTCTAATCTATTTTTTTATTGGGCTGAGCAAGTTAATAGCACTAGTCATATTTGGACATGTATACTAACTACAGAGGTAGTAAAATCTGTTGATATATACTTGTTATTAAATTGTTCCATATGATATAGTGACACTGCTTGCAGAGCATATCTCAGTATACAGAGTGGAAGATATTTGCCTATTGGTATTTACCTACAGTACATGATTACTTTATCTAAATATTCTAATATAAGTTTATGTGCTTCATTCGTTTGTTCTGAAATATATTCTGCTAAATTTTTTAATACAGTTCTATACCAAAGACATTATACAGAAATGTGTTCATTTGATACACTATTCACTAAACTTCTCATGATGGGCCTTTTAAATAGACTAATTTCCAGTAAAATAATATAATTTAGCAATTATTTACATGGCTACCACAATGTGCTAACAATCAATATTCTTCAGAGCTTTGGCATATTCAGTACACTCAATACTTCATAACTAGTGGAACAGTGAATTCAATGTTTAATTTAAAAAATATCCTCTGTTTGTTTGGGCTCATATCCCTTTTTATCACTATGTTTAAACTTTCATGCTAAACATTTGCTGCATTGATGAAAGCCACATGATTTCATTGTCAGCCACCCCAAGCTTGTTTTTCAATCATAATTGGCTTAAGGTAGCTTGGTGCTAAATATTTTTCTAATTTTTAACTTTCCTATACAGTATATGGTACATGCTTGGATCTTGTGGTAAGATTAGGAACTAATATAGTATTGTATTTAAGTATCTTAACTTAAGAAAATGGAAAAGTGATACAATCTAAATTGGCTCCTAGCTCA
Source organism: Ascaphus truei (assembly GCF_040206685.1). Lineage (NCBI taxonomy): Eukaryota > Metazoa > Chordata > Amphibia > Anura > Ascaphidae > Ascaphus > Ascaphus truei. The sequence continues at coordinate 384,387,023 of NC_134485.1, forward strand.
GCCAATTTACTATTTATTGGGTCGTATATTTAAGTTTATTACCCATTTCTTCAGGGCTACCAGTAAAATAACTGTATAGCTGGGAGGCTAATTTCTGTTGTTCCAACCTTCTTATACTGTACATAGGCTTTCAAATTTGGTTAAGGGAGCGACCAGGACGAATCACGAGTAAAAGGCCCTTAGCTGTAGGAATCTAAAAAACTCCTTGTTAGAGATGTCCCTCTCTCTATGAAAAAGCCGAACAGTAATGGGTTGTTGTCTGTATTCAAGTCCATTGCTCTCTTGATTCCTGTCGTACAACAAATAGTGGAGGCATTGGTTTGGAGGCAAGATAAGAAGTCTGGATTGCCCCATAATAGGATCATTTGGGATTTTCAGAGGAGAGAGAGATTTTCAGTTTGGTTGTATCCCATATCTTTAAAGAATGTGATATAGTCAGTAGTGATTCTCTAAATTGTCTTCTATACTGTGGCGGTAGCCAGATTAGTTTGTTGAGTGTCATTGGACAAAGAAGACTCCAGTTCTACCCACCTCCTCAAACTAGGGTCAGAGTGCCAAGTGATTACTTGGGATAATTGGACTGCTCTATAGTACTATATGAGCCAGGGGAGTGCCAAGCCTCCTGCTTTTGTCTGGGTAGTCAAAATTCTCCTGCGAATCCTAGGTCTCTTTTTATTCCATATAAATATAGTTATTTGTCTCTGAAGATCTTCGACATCCATTATTTTAATGGGAATTGAGGGAATTTGAAACAAATATCGCAATCGTGGGAGGAGGTTAATTTTTATGGACTGAATGTGCACAAACCTGGAGATTTGCCACCCAGTCCTAATTATTAGCTAATCTCGCATTTTAATTAGTTTGGGATAGCTTACTTGATACAATGTGTTATAGTTTTTAGTGATATGTACATCTACTTGATAGCCTGTTCTTGCCACTTGAAGTCAAGGTTTATTGCTAGCAACTTTACCACCACTTTCTCCAAGTTTATATTCAGGGCTTCTGATTTATTGTTGTTTATTTTAAACCCTGATATTCTTTGAAAATTTGACAGAACACTAAACAGGTTTGGCCATAAGGTCATAGCCTTAGAAAGAGAGAGAAGGACATTGTCTGCGAAGAGTGCTAATTTGTATGAGTGATCACCTACTTGTATTCCTGTAATATCCGGATTATTCCTGATGGTCGTAGCCAGAGGCTCTATACACAGGGCAAAGATCAGAGGAGACCACAGGAATCCCTGTATAGTGTCACTTTTAATAACAAACTTCTCTGAGAGGGAGCCATGGCAAATAACCTTCGTCCTAGGGTCATCATAGAGGGAGAGTATTGTCCTCAGAAAACGGCCACCAAAGCCGAAGGTCTCGAGAGAGCGTTTCATGTACGACCAGTCCACACGATTGAACACCTTCTCTGTATCCAGATTTAGAGGCATTGGTGGATCTTCTCTTTGGTAGCTACTTCTACCAAGTGGTATTAACCACTAAGGTAATGAAAGGGGTTAACTCCACCAGCAACCCCCCGGCAAGGACTAAACACCCACCAAGGGCCAAATACCACCTTCACCCTCCCCCACTACCCACAATAAGCATGGCACTGGTGGTTAACCCCTTCATTGCCTTAGCGGTTAGCTTCTAAGGTAATCAAGTTGCCTGTAAATGCATTTTTCCTGCATCGGATTGATGCTGGGGGGTCTCCGGTGCTGATATCAATGGGTATCAGCTCCGAACACCCCAGGCATCAATCTGATGCAGGAAAAAATGCATTTTTTTTTGTAAGTCCCATATCGCCGCTTCTCACCACCCTCCCACCAACTTTTCCTGGTGTTTGGATTTAGGGAGAAAATTGCTATTTTAGAGCTGCGATAGGCCTCGATAACCTATTTGCGGCTACTAGAATTGCATGAGTTTATGAATATTCTGAAAAGCAGCGATAAGTGGCTTATCGCTGCTCACTCTGCAATTTTTTTTTAACAATTTTTTTTCCGCCATTCATTCATTTATCGTCCATTTATCTACGCTTACTGAATAACAGTAGGCATTTTGGGCGATAAGTGCTTGATAGTGGCTTATGAACGCTTACTGCATAGGCCCCAGTATGTGTTAAGTTGTGTTTATTATGCATTTTTATTATATAACTGTCTGTATTGTTGTGTTACACGTTCCCAAGCGAGGTCGTTGGGGTTTTACCAGGGGGAGAGTATAGCTAGGTTCCCCCCTGGGTCCCCTATCCATTCCCCTTACCTCCGCTGTTGTGCGTAAATCTGCGGGCTGTTGTGGCGGGCAGATGATCCTGGCAGCTCTCGGAAAAGGGTGCCGCCACCTTGGGGAAAGTCGCGCATGCGCAGTGTAAGCGTGCAAAGTGGTGGCCCCTAGGAAAGACTCTATATGGGGCCTTCATGTTCCATAAGCCTCAGGGACCAGGGTCACATGGTGAATTCCAGCCAATAGGGTACTGGGACTCCCCTGCTTGCAATGAGATACATTTCGCGCGCTGTGAACACCACTCCAGTCGGAGCTGTGACGCCATCAAGGTAGGGTGTTATTGTGCAGGTGTCTGTGGCACCTGAACTAGGCCAGAGACCCCCATAAGGCCCCAGCTAGGCCCCCGACTCCCCTCAGCTTGTGGTTGCTGCAGGGACTTGCTCAAAGATAGGGACACTGCCCCTGTAGTACCAGAGTGAGGGACCCAGCCAAGAGGTGGCTGCATCCTGGCCTCTGAGACCAGACACCTGCAACAACAAACAGACATTGCATACGGTGGTCACTCCATTCGGGACCCACCCAATGTAGAGGCGGAGGCTTCGCAGAGGAAATCTTGAATCCGTGGATCCCATCATTGTGACGTCTGCTCGCCCGGGTGCAGAGAGCCCCTGCAGCTACCCAATGTATCACATGCACCAACAAACAATATAGTAGGCAGTGCTGTACCACACATTGGGTGGACTTTGTGGACACCGGGTTGGTTGGATGCCCAAGGGCTCTAGGTACTGTGGGAAGGTACGGCCTTGCGTGGCCTGGTGGGTAGGCTGTATATTATATCCATTAGCATATAGTAAAACTGTTCTGCTATATCACATGTGTATTCTTTATGTGTCCTGTAACGGGGGAATTCCACACGCTAGAATCCCCTACAGGTGAAGGCGCTACCGAGCATCACTCAGGTGCATCCCAGGTTCCCAGCAGCAGAGGCTCGGATCTCCTGGGCACCATCAGGTATTGCAGCACACCCTCACACCGTAGCTCCACATCTTCCAGGGGGTGAGGGAAAGTGCACTACATAAATATATGACACATACAGTATGAGGTAACAATAACAAAGCCTAGCACAAGCTGTTGCCATAGCCTAAATGCAACCGCATATGGAAAGCACTAGTAATACTGTACTTAATTTCTAAATACTGTACCTTTGTTGACCAACACTCAATCTTTTTTTGTCTGTGATTTAGCAATTTGATTAGATGACTTGATGCAAGTAATTTCCTCCTTTGATTATCTGGAACATCATTTATACGGCAAACACATTTCACTTTAAGTTTTTTTTTTAACTGTAGTTCTCAGAATCAGCAGAATTTCATTCATTCATCATTTTACTAGGATATAGCATAGGTTGACTTGTTACACCCATCCTTCCTAATTGTAGCACTCAATCACTAGTGAGTGGCTCATAACATACTGGATAGACTTGACAAGACATTTGTATTCTATGTAATAAAATACTTCTGGTTAAGTAATTATATTGCAGCAGCTTATGATAAGTCTCCAGATATATATGTCATGATTGATGACCCTTTCAATAGATTTATGGAAGCTACGGTAGGATAAAGTATAAATTGTTACTGCTTCTACGAAACTTTATAAATTTGAAAAATTGCTAACCTGACACTCCCAAAAAATATTATTAATCAACATTTAATTATACATTTAATGCTGATTTGTAAGTCTATTATATTTTAATTGCAATAATTGTTTCACTTCTAGAACATATGTAGGTTGCTACATGAATAAATGGCTCTTTAAAGACAAACTCAAGAAATAGACTTGAAAATAAAATGTTGGATCCACCAAGAAAAGAAATTGGAGAATCATATTGGTTTAATAGATGAGAGAGTAACAAAGTAAGTACAGGCATATCCTGCATTAACGTACACAATGTGTCCAGAGAATGTATGTAAAGCTAAAATGTACTTAAAGTGAAGCACTACCTTTTTTCCACTTATCAATGCTTCGGTACAGGTAGGGAGTCGGTATTGCTGTTCAGGACGTGCTGACAGGAGCATGCGCGAGCTTACGGACACAGGGGTATGGTGTTATTGAAACTCGCGAGTGTACTTAAAGTGAGTGTCCGTAAACCGGGGTATGCCTGTAGTATGTAGTATGTTTTTCTTGTGAAAGCTGCTACTTATGATGAATCAACATGATCACTACACTGACCTGCACACCATATCTGAGTAAATTCAATGTCTTTTGCATTTTACTGTATTTTATTGGTTCATCAATATGTTAACAACCTAAACGTTATTTAAGATAATATACTGTAAATGTGTTTTGTATAATTAAATGTACTTAGCATTTTATGGCAGTAGAATTGCTGGAAAATAGTTATACAGGCAGTCCTCATTTTGCAATGCTTCGTTTTACAACGAATGGCTAATCCAACGCTATGCAATGCATACCTATGTTCATTTTTACAACGCCAAAATGGCTTATTCAACGCTCTTACGACGCTTTGCAAAGTTGTTTATGTGTATATAATATATATATATTATATAATATTATATTATACTATATAATATATTATATTATATATATATAATACAGTATATACACTATATAATTTATGTGTGTGCTGCATATCTTATTGCCTGCGTAAAATATTTGGTGTATTTTAGTGTTAAAAATGCCTTCAGGAACGGAACCTTTCATTTAAAAAGTGTTCCTATGGAAAACCGTGTTTCGCTTTTAGACGTTTCGCTGTCCAACGCCATTTTGAGTAACAAATTGATTCGGATAACCGAAGACTGCCTGTATAGTTGTCTGGCGGTGAGAGTCACTCAGTGTTTGTCATACCTTGGAGTGATTCTGGCATGGTGATATAACTCCTTCAGGAAATTAACAGGACTCTTCATGTTAACCTGTCCCTTCTTCCCAGCGGAACTCCAGCAGCACCAGACAGTGCACATGAGGAGGGCAGCTACTCCCTGGCAGAGCAGTAGGGGTAGGATAGTGTCCTGGAGGGCTGGGAACTCCCTTAACATGTAGGGGAAATCCCCAATAAAGTGGCACCTCACAAATGCTGTTCTAGGTCTGCTGGAGCGGGTATTGATCCTACTGGGTAGCTTCCAGTTAGCAATCATGGCCATAGGTCCCTGAATCTACTGAGACTGAAGGCGATCCTTAAGTGAAGGCGATCTGTTTGCAGTCACCAGCAGTACCTAACTATCTCCTCTGGGGAGGTTACCAAGGTCACTCAAGAGCAGAATTATATCATTGTTATGAAAGTGGCACCTGACAAAAGAGTCTGCTGTCAAATACATTATGGAAACGTAAGCAAAGGCTATGTGTTTCACAGCTGCAGCATTATGGAGCTGAACGGCTCAGAATGTGTTGGCTTTTATGACCTTTCCATGTATAATTATATTGAAATATGTCCTTGGACATGTATACATTACTAACAGCATGGCTAAGATACATTATGACTCAACTGGAGTGTTTGAGTTGGGAACGGAATTTCATTTGGGTTATGCTTGATGTAACCTCTCTTTATACAGTACCATGATAGTACATCAACAGTGAATGGCAGCTGTCAGTGTGAAGGTGAGGGAGTAACCAGGTCAGTAAATAAAGGTATTATGCCCAGCTGGGTGCCTCTGAGTCATATTGTAAATGTGAAGTGTCAGCTTTGCAGCCCACTGTGGGTTGAGAGCCTGTAAATACATTATAATTGTCTGTGTGTGTCCGGCTAGGGATAAGCGGACCACACGCGTTAAAATGAGCTACATTAAATGACTGTGGTCACTGTTAATGCATTGGTTCCGAGGGTTGCAACCATACGTACCACATCACTGTATTTAGGTCAATTGGATAAGTGGGATTGCGGTTAGGTTAGTTCCGTGCATTGCTTCATTGAGTCACGGCCTAAACCGCAGGTTAATTGGATAAGTATGGCTACAGTCATGTCTTCGCTTCAGGCCTTACAACAAAGAGCCACTGCCCAAACCGCAGACAGGGAGAAAGTTTAAACTGCAGACCACACATAATTAGATAGCTAACTTGAGTTAGGGACATGCGGGAAAGATGAAAATTGGTGTGTGTACTGCTGGGGTCACAACAGTAAGGCAACCATGGTTTATGTGTTGTTAAATTTGGGGAAAATAGTAAATTAAAGTCCCCCTCTTTTTGGGTATTAAAATTATAAAGAGCAGGGCATTTGCATTCAGGCAGGCGAGGCAGCGGATACATGGGAATTAGCAAGCTCAATATATGACTGGCCATTCCGGTGAGTAACTCATGCATATTTTAAGTGCAGACTTCTAAGATACCATGCTGAGATGACTCCAGAGTGTCTAGGAAAGTCCGGACTTAAAAAGGTACCGATAGTGGAAAGTGTGAAGTGGAGGGAAGTAAATATAAACAGGTTTCCCTGCCAAATGTCCAGATGTCCGGGACAGAGGTAGACATTCTGCCACCAGAAAAGGGGCTTGTCAGGTATGCTAAGTGGCTCAGGTGTGAGGTTAGCGCATGACCCTTGGCATACAGTCCCTTGCCTGGCTGCAGGAACTGTGGGCAACTTTGCCATAGGGTGGCGATTTGGTTCCCACGGAAAGATTGGCTACACATTATACAGATAGGATTTTGGTACCTACAAGCTGGCACAAGTTCAGCGGCGGCGATGACATCACCCCACAGCACACCGAACAGGTCTCCGCCTGGCTCCTCATCTGGTTAGGCTGCAGCAGACTTCTGTTGGCGGAAAAAGTAGAAGCCTCACCCAGTTGAATGTAGGAGATGTCATCTGGTTCCACAGGCTCCTCAGCGGGTCAAGTCTTAAGCAGTGCCGACATCTTCCTCAGGCGTGAGCTCCTCCGGGGCCTCCGCTACCTGGCTCCTGCTAAGCCAGTCATAGCGAGGGGCAGTGTCAGCTTTTGCCGCCAACTCCATGCAATTGTTTTGCAAAACTTGTAGCTTGCTTTTGCAAACCCAGGCGGTCCCGTGGTTTCAGTGGGAACGCAATCTTGTTTGCGCAGCACACGCGGTGGACTCCATTTTGGAGTACAAAGCAAAGTCCATTGAAATAAAGGTACACAGGGCCCCTGGTGACACCTCAGGGGCCCGTTCCTCACATTGTAAATTGTAGAACAGCACAGTCCATAGAATTAGGTATATATAGAATTTCAGACCGTGAGGCAGTCCAAAAAGTCTGGTGCTCTAAAAAAATAGAGGTGTGTAGCTGAGAATACGCTGTATACTGATGTCTCTGAATCCTGTGAAAGACACACTGTGTGAGTCTCCCTGTGAGCAAATGCCAATTGGAACGATATATAGGTCAAGTAATGTATAAGTCATAAGGCTTGTTGTCGACTGGCTGCTACATGTAGCACGATCGCGTCGTTATGTTGTTACTCACAGGTACTGTATGTAGAACAGTTGTAGAGTAGCTAATCAAATCCCCTGGCAAACACCGAAAGCCAGCAGCTCCTCCAGCAGCAGCCTCCGATGACGGGTAGCGCGGCATCAGGCAGAAGGGGAATCCCCGTGAAGGAGCTCAGCAGCCACAGCGAGGGCGAATTCCTCCATGTTGTAGGATGGAATAGACGAGCCCCCAAGTAGATGAACCTGCCGCAGGGTTGATGCAGCCTCAGTACGGCTCGTCAGTAGTGTGTAACCGCCTGCCTCAACCACCGGATAGGTTGCTGTGTGTACCGGGGAGGAGGTCTCGGTTGGTATGCAAATGAGGACTTCCGACAGCGTATTCACAGGGGCGTGCATCCAGGTAGGAGATAGTAATCTGGATCGATGGAGAAACCGGAGCACAGCCCACCAGTGCAAAACAGGACACTAGGGTCTTCTTTATAACGGTTTATTGATTAAAAGAACATAGGGCAGGGTTCCTAGAGACACTCTGACATGTTTCGCGCACAGGGCGCTTTATCAAAGAGGCTCTTTGATAAAGCGCCCTGTGCGCGAAGCATGTCAGAGTGTCTCTAGGAACTCTGCCCTATGTTCTTTTAATCAATAAACCGTTATAAAGAAGACCCTCGTGTCCTGTTTTGCACTGGTGAGCTGTGCTCCGGTTTCTCCATCGATCCATAGAATTAGGTAGAATGAGGTACACAGGGTCCCCCAGCTCCAACTGAAAGGGGCCTGTCCCTATATTGAGTGAGATGTGGGGTTCACACTCCCTGGCTGATTTCCCACAGGGTGCGCCCCCATAAGCACAAGGGTCACCAGCAACAACTGAAAAGGCCCTGGCCCCAGTATTTCTTTTAAGCAACTTGAAGGGTACACGCTCCCTGGATTTTCCGTCAGGGTGCACCCCAACCACTGATCTGTTTGAGATGAAGGGTGCACACTCCTTGGATTTTCCGTCATGTTGCGCCCCAACTAGCACAGTTTGTCGTGCACAGGTACCAGGGTCCCCAGCCTACAACTGAAAAGGCCCTGTCACTATTTCAAATATGATGAAGGGTCTTCACGCTCCCTGGTAACATGCCCTCAGGGTACGACCCAATACGGTCCTCCTGTTTGCCCCCCTTACCTCTGCTGCCGTGGGGGATGTTGCAGGTGGTGGCGAGCTCGCCGGTGGCCCCTTCTGCAGGGCGCCACCATGTTGGAGTACGCGCTCACGCGCGGAGGTTGTGCATGTGCAGAAGGTTCCCCGCAATGGCCATTACAGTCGTGCATGCGCAGTATGCTAGGCGCACACAGGAGCTGATAGGGATAGGCTCCGCAGGGACTACAAGCCCCAGGGTGCATAAGGGCAAGGCACCACTTGACCCACAGCAGCCAATAGGGCTCGAAGATTCCCCTGCAGGGATAGATACATCTGGCGTGCTCAGGCCAGATAGTTAGTCGGAGCTGGGATGCATATAGGGGAGGAAGTATGTGCAGGGTTTCTGTGGCCCCTGCACTAGGCCAGAAACCATCTGATAGGCCCCAGATAGGCCCCAACTCACTTGGGAAGCTTGTGGCTGCTATAGGGACAGGCCCTTAGGTAGGGACCCTGCCCCATTAGCTGTTTGGTGAGTTCAGGGACACAGCTGCAACGCTGCACAGCCCTGATAATTGTGGAGACTATCTTCACGGTGGGACAGTCCGGCTGGATACCAACCCACGCGGAGGTGGACTCATCGTGGATGACATTGCTGGAATAGCGGAACCCCTCTGTTTTCTAATCGGCGCGCCTGGGTGCTGGAGCACCCGGCAGGTACATATACACCAAGTGCACCTACAAGTACACCTCACCTAGTGGGCAGCGCTGTCTCACACATTGGGGTTGGGTGTGGGACTCTCTGTGGACATGTGTGGGGGAACACAGTGGTGGGTTATGGCCGTGCCAGGCTTGGTGGGTAGTTGTACCTTTTAGTGACCGTTAGAGTGTTAAGAGTTATTCCTGTGCCAGTAAAAGTTATGTTATTTTACACAGTATGTGCTTATGTTATTGGATCATGTGAGGGTCTCCTCTCACTACGCTGGGATCTCTCACAGGTGGAGGCGCTTCGCTGAGAGTATTGCATTATATCACCCCGGGCTCCCCTTGGCGGAGGCTTAAGCCCCTGTGAGTCAACAGGTAAAGCAAGCACCCGTAGACTCTTTACCCTAGGGGGGAAAGAGGGCTACACTTATATGAAATACATGTGCGTTCCAGGGAGATGCCTACATAATTTGCGTACTTTATGTACCGCACGTACTGTAAGTGTTACATGGGGAGCACATGTTAACTTGGCTTACAATTGTGTTTGTGTGGGTCACAGTGATACAGCACCTGTATGTGTGACCATTTATTAAGTATTCATTTGAGAGCTCATAGTGTTACTGACATGGCAGGGGACTTTAAAAAAAAATGTTAACTTAGTGTTTGTTGCAAACAAAGACAAAAATTGTGTGTGTGCCGAGCACACTCATTGTAAGTGAAACTTCTTTGTTTTTTTTACACTTTTTTCACAGAAATTGTATTTGTGATTGTGATGTTCTTAATTCAATTAAAGAGATTTGAGAGTATAATTTATTTTATTTATTTTTGTTTTGAAATTTCTATACTATCACTTGGTATACATGATATGCAGTAAGTGACTTATAATAACTAAAGGAGGATACATATGTAGCCCTGTTTCCTAGTGAACACAGACCGCTACCATATGCTGTATAACCTGTAGGCTTACAGAGCCTAAGCCTCCGCCACAGAGAGCCTGGGGCACGCGTAATAATAGATAATACCTGTTACTTGGTGCAGCGCCTCCACCTGCGATGGCTCCCACCAGAGGGGGAGTGGTTCCTCGCAGGGCACTTATAGATATCAATACACACACAGCATTTAACCAACCAAATGACTTTACTTGTATGAAATGCTTATGTAACTCTCTATACCAACAGGTGTCCCTCCCTAGAGGAGACAGTATCTAATGCATCTCGCAGGACGCTGACTTCCCTCCTTCACCGAGGGATCCCACCCCGTGTCCAATTTCCCAACCCAATTAGTCCCCCACCCTCAAGTGAGATAGTGAATCTGTATGGGAGACTGCGCAGCCACTGTGTCCTGAACAAATGGTGATATAGTTGGTGCACTTGTGGGTTACCTGCCGGGCTCCAGTACCCGGGCCTGCAAGGATCTTCACAAAGGATCAGATGCGTGGTGACTCCAGCAATAGGCGTCCGGGGCGATCCCACCCAGACACACGGCAGCAACATTAGCAGGGTCTGAGCCCAGACCTCCTGCTAGATAGACACTGTCTCTTTAAGCGATAAATAACGGCACAGTAAGGGAACCGGAACCTGTCTAGGGCCAGTCCCTATCTCTGCTCCACACTACGGGGACTCAGGGCCTAACTGGGCCTGGAGTATAAGGCCTAGGTAGGGGCTGAATGCCTCCCTACACCGGAGCTCCGTCTCCTTCCTCCTCCCACCAGCTCTGACCAACGTGCATGCACCTCGACCCATTTACCTCCCTTCTTGACTTCCCCGATTGGACCCGATTGGTCCTCATGCGTCACGTGGTTCCGCGGGGCTGCTGGGACTCGTAGTTCCCTATGCTCCACCCTATGGAAGCTCTCCTCCTTCACGGGCTTTGGCAGCTATGCCCGCGCATGCGCAACCTCCTGCTCCACCTGTCCTGCGCCTGCGCCAACCTCCAACATGGCGGCGCCCTATATGCGGTACCTCCGATATACCGGAGCGTTCCCTGCCCTGCTGCAACCTTCCCACCCAACAACAATAATAATGCGGGCTACGGGAGCCCGGCTACACATATATTTTAGATTGTAAAGTATCTAAATGCCATTACTCTCAAAAGTCTTTAATTCAATGTAAATCATAAAAATCAAAACACAATTTCAGTGATAAAGTGCAAAGAAGTTTGACTTTGAACGCATGTGCTCGGCACACAACCCCAGTTTTTTTTTAAATAATTATTACAGTTACTATATTATATTAATCTATATAAAATTAATGTGTTAAATGTTTAAACACCTTGCATCTTTTCCAGTTCTGCACATGCGTGCGGCGACGGACGCTTCTGCGCATGCGCGGGGAGCAAGACGTCACTTCCATTACACACGTCTGTCACCATGAAGGAGATTTGTCCAAGCTAAATTTTTGGAGGTTCCAGCAAAGAAGTGTCACTTCGAATTCGAAGGAGTGCTAAGCTCCATTACATTAACATTCTACACAGCCTCACACTTTTCAATTAAACACCTCTCACCCCTCCTCTGCCCTTTTCTTTTCACAATGCCAAAAAAAAACCCAGACAGTGTTAGTTGAATAAGAAATATTTATTAAGTGAGATAAGATACTGTTGTGCAGTTACTTTAACTATAAGTTAAATATCATTCAAGAGTGTCTTAACCTGTGCATGGAAAAGAAAATAGTGTAAAAAGCACTAATGCCTTAAACTTAATCAATATAATTATTGAACGTGCTTACAAAAAAAACCCTAAATAAAGAGCTAGGCAGCCTGATAAATGTGATCGATACAGATTACTCCCAATAGTACAACACAACACAATAATATCGGCGCTCAATTACAAAATTCAAATCACCTAATGTGATCAGTGACCCAATGACAGTCCAGCCCTTAGAATCCAGACATGGGGCCTCATGCAGTAAGCCCCGATAAGGCTTTTTCGGCATTTTATAGCCATTTTTTGCCTTCCAGATTCAGTTAGCGCCGATAAGTGGGAATTATCGGCAACTTTTCCTCCCGATAAGAAATTATCGGGAAACGGCTGCCGATAAGCCACTTATCGGCACTTTTTTAACCCGGCTGAATTCAGGTAGCCCCAATCAACTTTTCGGTTGTGATCGACACACCGGAATGGAGAGTTTATCGGGAATCCAGCCCGCCAACTAAAGTTGGCAAGTTGGTGGAGGAGAAGCATCGGCCGGGGCGACACTTAGAAAAAATCAGCCCTTTTTCCTGCCTGTGATTGATGCCGGGGGTCTCCGGAGCTGATACCTGCACCGGAGCCCCCCGGCATGCTTCCGAGACAGGAAAAAGGCATGTACAGCCCACTTCATTACCTTAGCGGCTAACCGCTAAGGCAATGAAGGGGTTAACGCACCGTGCCAGCTTTATTGTGGGTAGCGGGGGTGGGTGAAGGGGGTATTTGGCCCTGGGTGTGAGTTTAGGACTTGCGGGGGAGTTGCGGGTGCACTTAACCCCTTCACGACCGCAGCAGTTAATACCGCTACGGTCATGAAGGGGTTAACCCCTCCCGCAACCCCCCGCAAGGCCAAAACAAACACCGTTGTGGCTAATACCCCCTTCACCCACCCCCACTACCCACAATAAAAAAATAATCACACACAGCAGCCCCACACTAAATAAATAAATACATCTAAATAAATAAATAAATATCTCTATATAAATAAATAAATAAATATATATATATATATATATATATATATATATATATATATATATATATATATATATATATATATATATGTACAAGAAAGGACTGCGCTGTTGTCTTAGATGCCAGAAAACAATGTATTATATTAAAAATATAAAAATAGTAAAATAAATTTTACAATGGGTAAAATAGTGTACCAATAAAAATGATAATAATCATTCAATACCAATAAAGCACAATACTAAATATCTAACAAGCAAAGAAAAATAAAATAAAAAATGCATAAAAAAATTGAATAAAAAATACGTGGTGCTGTGAACCTTCCTTAGTCTGCTCAATGCAGATAGTCCTATGGAGTCCAAATAATTGTACCAATAATTGGGGAGTAAAATAGCACTGGTAGGAAAAGCAGGCAGCTTCTTTAAAAGGGCACAATGACCTCCCTCTCCACCTGCATAGAAAAAATAGAAGAAAAGAAGCGCCAAATCCTAGTGCATTACTGTGCAAACTTGATAAATTTAATGCCCAAAAATCTCAATAAAAATGAACTCACAAACATAGAATGCCCAAAAATCTCAATAAAAATGAACTCACAAACATAGAATGCCCAAAAATCTCAATAAAAATGAACTCACAAACATAGAATGCCCAAAAATCTCAATAAAAATGAACTCACAAACATATCTACTTAATTGGACTCGTGGGTGTGTATATATACTTTACACCACACACCCAGAGCCCATCCCCTGAAGAAGTCAGTCCATCTGATGAAACGCGTAGGGAAGGTGTGCAGTGGACCTTCACAAACGTTTGCTCCAGAACTGCTTTGAATTCAATCGGTCCGGTATCCTCCGCCATCTTTGTGACGTTATCCGCTGGTCCGCGATATCCATCGTCCCCGGTGGGAACAAAAAAGCATCTGTCGGTGTATACCCGGGGAGAGATCACTGCGGAGTGCCAAAAACGTCAGTTCCTGCTATCAGTGAACAGCAAAGGCAGCATTCAGATCCAGAGGTGTGACGGAGCCAAGACAGCAGTCAAGCAGCGTTTTCCTGGTCCTTGGAGCATGAGTATATCTCATAAAATGCTTTTAATTGTTCTATGTTTGTGAGTTCATTTTTATTGAGATTTTTGGGCATTAAATTTATCAAGTTTGCACAGTAATGCACTAGGATTTGGCGCTTCTTTTCTTCTATTTATTTTATATATATATATATATATATATATATATATATATATATATATAATATATATATCCCAACAACCCCTAACATACACATATATGCACATCAATTATACTATAGGCCGGCGGGGGCCCTCGGGTGTTACCCGCAGGCCAACAGTACCAATTATGTGCCCCCCCAAATTAATGTCTAAACACATACATACTTATAAAGAAATAACCCCCCCCCCCCTTAACACATACAGTATAGTAATGGCCACAATTACTATTATCCACAAAGGGATAATAGTGAATGTGCCCATTTTAAATACATAAACAACAATCAATACATTAAATACATATAGCACTTACACCCATGTCCGGCTGCCACGATGAAGGCCATCCTCCTCTTCATCCTGCCCATGGCCCCCTCCTCTGCTGCAAAACAGACACAAGAATGAAAACATCCAATGTAATGTCCCCTAACCCCTTAATCACCATAGCGGTTATTAACCGCTACTGTCATTAAGGGGTTAACCCACCCTCACCCACCACTCGGGACGCCTACATACCCTCCCACACTAACCCCCCACCCCGTGAGGCCTAACCCCCCTCACCCACTACCCACAAGGGAGGCCTACCCACATACCATTGGGGAACCCCCCCCACCCCCAGTGCCCACAATAAAAACAATACAGTGACCCAGAATAAACATCATAATATTTAATAAATACATTACCCACCCCCTGTGCCCCCCCATAAATACAAGATTTATCCTTTTACAAACAGGGTTCATAAAGCAGCCCCACGCGAGTCCCCGGTGGGCTGGCGGGGCACCTGACAGACCTACAGGGTACCAGCAGCCCTTTTCAAACAGGTTCTGGAGGCCTGCTGGTGGGTCCAGCCAACACCATGGCCACCAGGTGGTCTCCTTGGGTCACCGTGGGCCACAATTGGGTCTCCACGGTAGGCCCAAGGATACCTGGGAGCCCCAGGTCAGACCCACAGGTGTCTGCGGGGCCTCGGGTGGTTCCCACGGGGGTCTGGGGAACTCATGGGTGCTCACTACGGGTCCGCGGTGCCCCCACAGAAGTGGGACCACACATCTTCATTCCCGCACCTACGGGTCGGCGGTGCCCCCACAGAAGTGGGACCACACAGCTTCATCCCCGCAGACTACGGGTCCGCGGTGCCCCCACAGATGTGAGGCCACCGCTTCATCCCGCATGTGTCACCCGTGGAACCACCAGCCTGGTACCCGTGAGATACGCGAGGAAACCACAGGTGGTCTCCAGAGGTCCCACGCAGAACCACGGAACAAACCCTGAATGTTAAAAAAATTAACCTGGCCTATACATTCCATACATATACCCTCCCCCCCCAACACCTACAGTACAATAATGTGCAAAATAACTATTATCCAGATAGGGATAATAGATTATTTGCCCATTATTAAAAACATTAACTGGCATATTCAAATAAATAAAGTACTACTGACCTCATCAATAAGAAGTCTCCATCGCCAGCAACATCCTTGTCTTGCCCACAAAATACATAGCCAAAACAAAGCCAATACATTGCAATTGCATTCAGATATCAATTAACCCCTTAAACACCTTATCGGATAATAACCGCAAAGGTAATTAAGGGGTTAAGCCACACTGGCCTGATACCCACCCTTCACCCATGAATTTGTACAGTGGCTTCATCATGCAAATATATATATAATATAATATAATAAACACAGGCTAATGGTGATCTCTTCCGGAGGGTAAAAATGGGAATCCTACTCACAAGAATGTGGAAGGTAACCAGCATTCAGCAGCAACAGCTGCAGTAAACCTCCGTAGTAGAGAGTAGGAGAAGGACTTCACAGGTCTCTACAGACCTCGGACGCTGCTTCCACATGCCCTGCTGGCATGATCACAGACCCGCTGTGTACGTCGCCGTCGGATGACGCGGTTAGTGCATGCATCGTGGTTACAAGTCCCAGAGATGTACTGGGCATATAGCGCTGCCCACAAATGTCTCCAAAGTCTCTCTAAACAGTACACATGTACCACAGGTGGTAATAAGAGAGTCCACACCAGTGCCAGTGATATGCAACTGTTTAAATCACCACCCAAACCTTTGCATGGAAACACTGCAATGTTAAACATTGAAAGGTTAATTCGAATTATCATGTGTATTGTATCCTCCACAGCCCCATATAGAGACACATACAATATGACACATTGTGAAAGTCACGGTGCATGACCCTTGTCACGTTGCACTCTGGAACTTTCCATAATGGGGCATAAGATGTGCAGATGAATAAAAAAATGTTGCAAGGGATGTAGACAGAAGAAACAAGGAAGGCATTTGTGAATGCATGGAAATTGCAACAGATAGTAAATCAAGAAGTGTCGGTATTAATATCCTTTAAAAACAAGCACCATGTCCCAAAAACGTGAAGATCACCCAATTTTCAGGAATCCTAGGTACACACTAGCAGGACACAAGCGCTAACAAACGAAAGAGTTTATTAAGAATAAGTAACGGTAACAATACAGGCATAGACCGATAGAAACAAAATGGGGGAAATAATTATCATAATAGGATGCAAAATACCACCAAAGCTACTGTACCTTATCCTGTGGCTAAAGTCCTTCTAGACTGCAAAGTCTCCAGATTAAGAAGGGCCTGGTTGAGGATCTCAAAAAACTGCAGCGTGATGCCTCAAAACAGTCCACGAACAAGACGCTGAGACATTCCCTGAACTCTGTGGAAGTGTCGCTTGACTATCCTTCATATAGTTCCCGTTTCCCATTCAAAACCATGGAGCGCTCGGCTTGGCCAACCAGCATTGTCCCTTTAATCAGTCATCGAATCCGTAAGGTGCTGGGCGGTCGAGATGGGCCAATCACAGATGTTATAGGTCAATCAGGGGAGCACCATCAGATCTAGTGCTATGCAGAACATAGCTGGGCAGAGTCCAGGACTCCTTGGAGATCTTTGCACCATGCTGTCTGGGGAAAGCAACGCTCCTTGGCACGTAACTTGGGGGTTATGCACTAAGTGCTTTTAAGTGAGATAAAAAGCCATTATAGCGTGATATTGCCTGCTGTGAGATTCACAAAGCAGTGATAAGTCTTTTAAGTGAGATAAATGCCTTTCTAACATGATACTGTCTGCTATGAGATTCACAAAGCAGTGACAAGTGCTTTTAAGTGGGAAAAAATGCCATTATAGCACGATACTGCACTGTTATCATTTAAGGCATAAGGCATTTATCTCACTTAAAAGCACCTATCACTGCTTTTTGCATAGCACCCAGAAAACCCACTTATCACTGCTTAGTGCATAACCCCCTATGTGTGACAATTCTAACAGGCTTTTATACAAATATCTCTTATTTGAGAAAGAGCTCTGCCTTTAAAGTTATTTGTCAAAGCCCGTGATGCATTTTAGCGGATATTTTTGTGGATATTTGTATAAAGGTCTGTTAGTATTTGTAATTGACTCTGACGCTGTGGCCATAGGGGAGGGATAGTAGGCGTTACTCCAAGATACATTGTAAATAAGACATTTAATTTCCCCCTGTGGATATATATATATGTGTCCTGTGATGGTTTTAAAGCTAAATGTCAGTGATGGGATTTAAGCACTTACCATGTACAAGAATACACAAGTTTTTGTCCCTGATTGATTCTAAGATCATGTACATTTTAAATTCTGGTGCTAGATATTAAATACACTTACAGTATATTAAAATATACTTATGTCCTGCAATGTTAACAATGCCCACCAAATTAGGGTAATACTGTTTCTCTGAAAATATCGTAAGACTTTTTTTCTGACTGTGTACGTGGGTCGATTAAGGATTATCACTTCATTAGAGATGCAGTCAATTAGATATTAATTTAGGATTGTATATATAGATGTAGTTTGCCAGGAGGAGGTATTAACTCATGACGAACACACACATTCCCAGCTAGCTTAAACTCCCACTCACCAAATCATGAATATATATTTATGTCAAAAAGAGTGCTACTGAGCGTGGCAAATGTATACAACAACAGACAGGGGTGCCCAATGCTACATCCAATTGACAAAACATATATGGTAATAAGAATAAAGTTTAAATACTTTAATAATAATCATAATTACTTGGTTATTTAGTTAAACCCTTTGGCCAAAGCGTCATAAGCCTGCGTACCACGTCAAGGTAAAGCAAAATTAATGCAGGTCCTAACACTGAACTCTGAACCCTTCCTTTTACCTCTGTATGAGGGAAAGCAACCACAGTGAGTCTTTTCCATTCAGCAAAATGCTAGAACCTCCCAAGTTAAAAAGGTGAGGAGGAGTGAGCTTTGGGGGGAGATGCCACCTACCTCCATACAACTGTTACCAGTCAGAAATTGATTAACACACACATTCCCAGCTAGCTCAAACTCCTACACCCACCACATCATTAATATATATTTATGTCAAAAAGAGTTACCATATATGTTTTGTCAATTGGATGTAGCATTGGGCACCCCTGTCTTTTGTTATATACATTTGCCACGCTCAGTAGCACTCTTTTTGACATAATCTAACATTTGCAGTTCCTGTTGTCTTCGCTGTCACGCTTTACCCTTTTGTCTGTTTGGATTCCCCCGTTGTTGACCCCGGACCGTGACCCCAACCTCGCTGCTTTCTGCCTGCCCTGACCTTTTGCCTGTTTACTGGACTTTGCACCACTTCTGCCAGCCCTGACCTCTGCCTCTTTACTGGACTTTGCATCACTGCCGTCAGCCCTGACCTCTGCCTCTTTACTGGACTTTGCATCACTGCCTCCAGCCCTGACCTTTGCTGTTTTACTGGACTTTGCACCACCACCGCCAGCCCTGACCTCTGCCTGCTTACCGTATACTCTAACAGAACTCTGTCCCTGGGCTCTTGTCGGTTATTCTGCATCCCTACCTCAGCCCTTGCAGGTCCGCTTCCTGATTGGAGACGAGCACCATCACAGCCACTCCTTCTTTTGTATATTTGGGATTTTGTGTATTTACAGAATAAAGTAAAACACATTTTTGAATATTGTGTTTTACTAATACAACTTGCTGTTTATATGATTATCAATATGATTGAATTATACCGTGATACACTTATGATCCCCTTTAAAGGAATTTTGATCAAAGAACTCCTCTCAAAGCAGGCTTCTGGAAAAATCAACAGACTTTTTTTGTATTTTGAAGTAAGCATGTTTAATGTAAAAAAAACCACAAACTTTTTGTTATATTTATACAGAAGTTTGTTCACATTTTAAAGGAAATGTAATTAAAAGAACGAGAAAATGTTATCTTTACACAGAATTTTTTTTTTTGTTAACGTTTGCAAGGAAATGTAATAAAAAAAATAAGGAAACCTTTTATTATCTTTCTACAGAAATGTGTTATTACATTTTTTATTTAATAAAAAAAAATGAAACCTTTGTAACCTCTATACACATTTTATTTTTTATTTTTACAGCATGTCTACCTTTACCTCAATAACAAAAATAAAAAAAAAGTTTTATTGACGGTTTACTACACATGTTCTGCTACAGTAAATGTACAATGCATGGTTAGCCACCCTAAACTGAAGGGGTTAACAACCACTTAGATTATTTTTCACAGATTACTTGCTGCAAGGGTAAATGCACCCCATGTGAGGGGGAAGGGGAACTTGTGATCTTACTTACATTACACATTGCAGCATTTTGATTGATACACTAAAAGCACACAACATTTTTGTTTTGTTTTCTCACAGTGCACCCTCGCGGTTAGTCTGAGGTACCCCTGGGTTACATGGCACCTTGGTTGGGAAACACTGATTTAGTGTAATACTATATAAGGAGAGGTCTACCGCTCACCTAATACTTAGATATTTATAATGAAAAGTCACCAGGTGCATAAGGGAATATATTGAATCTATATACACATAGGAGGTAAGGATTGGAGAAAACCCTTCCACCACAAGAAGCCATCAAAAATTGCACTCATAACATTGTAGATAACTATTAGATTTATTATTTTTGCTTTTTCCACTCAATATGACTGGCAGCATAGGATAATGTGTATCCTGGATCAATGTTATCCTCCATTTGAGTACTACACATGAGTGCAATTTTTGAGGGCTTCTTGTGGTGGAAGGGTTTTCTCCAATCCTTACCTCCTACAGTATGTGTATTTAGTGTAATACTAGCAATATATTGCTACACATCTCGCACTTACTGCATTGTAGTTATCTGCTACTCCTTGCTTTCCCAAACTGCAAGCTACAATATATATGTAACGGGTATTCCCACCCACCCAATCGCATATATGGCGTATGTAAGGGGAACCTATATGTTACCAGGTGTGGTGCAGTATACCTGTCAGGCTCACAGGAGGTCTGAGCCTCCGCTAGTGAGAGCCTGGGGTGAATCCTCTGGAACGATCTTCTAATTACAGCACCTCCACCTGTGCAGGATTCTAGGAGTGTAGAATGCCCCCTACACAGGACCCACATATATGAACCACATACACCAAGGTATATATACAGTAACACAGGTTTACTATATGGGCAGATAAACCACAATACACATGCATCAACAATATGACATCAACAGTACATAACTTCAGTGTCACCCTGTAACACTACTAAACACAACTATCCACACACCTCGCAGGGCCTTAACCCCACACATTATTCCCAAAGTCCTTGTACCCAAAGTCCCAAGAGTCCCACAACCCCACCCACGTGTGGGACCGTGCTGCCAACTAAGGCTAAGGCCCCGCTCCCAGAGTCAGCGCACCCGCACTGCAGACAGGCGGTGCGCTGAGATACACAGACCGCGATATGCGGTCTGTAGGGAGCGGGAGCCGGTGCGGGAGGTGGGCGGGAGTGGGAGGCTTGAAAGGGAGGGGGGGCGTGGCTTGAGCGGAGGGACCCGCTACTCTCCCCTCCTCCCTCCACGGACTCGGGCTGGAGCTGGAGCTGCTGAGGGTAACTTTAAACACACACACGCAGGCACTCATACACACACACACACACACAGGGAGGCACACACACACACACACACACACACACACACACACACACACACACACACACACACACACACACACACACACACACACACACACACACACACACACACACACACACACACACACACACACACACACACACACAGGCAGGCACTCATACACACACACACACAGGCAGGCAGGCACTCACGCACTCATACACACACATGTGCGCACACACAGGCAGGCAGGCACTCACGTACTCGGGCACACACATACACACACAGACAGGCACGCACGCACTCAGACACACACACAGACAGGCACTCACCTGCTTTCACTCCACACTCTTCCCCGCTCCCCGAAGCCTCTCCTCCTCCCGAAGCCTCCCCTCCCCATTGGCTCACAGCCACACCACATGACGCGTCAACGCTAGGAAACACCATTCTCTTGTGTCTCCTAGCGGCTGACGTGCCACAGCGTGTAGTAAGCTGTGCCACCAGGGGGGACCGGGACCGGCTCGCGAGGATTCCCCTGCTGGTGGGGAACTCGCGACATGGCCGCCCGCGCCAAAGAGCGCAGCGGAACCGAGGCCTAAAAGGAAGTGTATAGGTGGTGCACTTGGTGACTTGGATAATACCTGCCCGGTGCTCCTGCTACCGGGTGTGCAGATGACCTTTATTTGGAATCCCTTGCTCCAGGAGATGATCCAAGATGCCTCCGCCTCAACGGTGGGTGGCTCCCACGTGGAGTGATCCACCTTTATAATGTCTCTTATCCTTGCTAACGCAGAGGATGTTATACCTTCACGCAATTAACCTTCACAGCAATTCACCTTCACAGCAATTGCCAGGATAGTTACGTTTCCTGGCTGGACCCTCACTTGTCTAGGTTCTACAGGACCCTGTCCCTATTCTAAGGGGAGTCCCTGTAGTAACCACAAGCTGAGGTGAGTAGGGCCTAGCTGGGGCCTAAGGGGAGACTTCTGGCCTAGTTCCTCCCTGCACAAACACACCCTCCCCTCTCTGTGTCCCAGCTCCTAACTGACAATCCCTGTCTTCACACAACATTGTTGCAACTTTGCAGCATGAGAATCTGTCAGCCTTATTGGCTGTCTGGCTGCCTGTGGCCAGGGTGAAAGTGCAGTCCCCAGAGGTTGCTGGGAATTGTAGTCCTTGGTGGCTCTCTTTAACATTGGGGCCGCGTGCGCGCTGTGTAATGGCCGCCGCTGCTAACTGCGCATGTGCGAACTGGGGAATGTCCCTGACTATGGAGCGCCTCTTCTCACTCCCTGAAATGGCTGCCGTATCGCATCTGGGGCTATACTGCGCATGCTCGAGCTTCCCGCATGTGCGAACGCACACAAGATGGCGGCGCCCTGTAGCTGATATCGCCGGGAACCCCCGGTGACGCGATCACCCCTGGAACTGCCCTCACGCTGTCGCAGGTAAGAGAGAGAACCGAATGTCTGGGGAGCTACATATAAGTTGGAGAAGATGTGGCTCAGTGATTAAAGACACTGACTGGTAATGAGTTTAACGTAGGGGAACCTGGTTCAATTCCCGAACACAACAATGTCAGCTCCTTGTGATCTTGGGAAAGTAACTTTATTTCCCTGTGCCTCAGGCACCAAAAACATAGATTTTAAGCTCCATGGAGCAGGGACCTGTGCCTGCAAAATGTCTCTGTAAAGCGCTGTGTAAAACCTGCAGCGCTATACAAGAACATGCTATTATTATTATTATGTTGCACAATACGTATACATAAATATTTGTGTCATAACATTGGTTAAGGTTTCGGTAGACAAAAGAGCATGCTACAATGCCGCTCTCTCACTCAACCCTCTCCGCCCTCAACCAGTGGGTTGCTTGTCACTGCAGCCAGGGTAAGGATAGGATCATCCTCGAAACGCCCCCAAAACACAGATGTCCATCCCTCCCCCATACGCCCCTGAGCTGGGCATTGGTGTGAATTGTCATCTGCCTGTGTTAATGGTTAAACACTACGGGCTCTATGCAGTAAGCTCCGAAAAAATGCTCTCGGCAAGTGTTCCCTATCGGCATGATTTTGGCGATTTGCCCTCGCAGTATTCAGGAAGGGCCGAATCCCTGGCGAATCCCTGGCGAATCACTGCGAAAGCAAAACGCAGATGAGCCGGTGATAAAAAAGCCTGGCTCCCGATAACCAGGCGAAACGCCGTTTCTGCCGATATGTGTCTGCAGCAGAGAGAGATCCGCCACTCTCTCTGCGCAAACATCGGCAAAATAAAAATATATCAAAACAATTTTTACTCATAGTGTACATGTGCAGGGGGTCTCCAGAGCTTAACCGCATTGGTTTCAGGTCCGGGGACCCCCTGCTTCCCAAGATACAGGCCCCTTTATGAGGTGCCGGTATCCCTCTGCATTTAAATGTCCCGATCACGTGACCGCGGAATGTAAACAAAGCAGAGTGATACCAGCACCCCATAAAGGGGCCTGTATCTCGGGAAGCAGGGGGTCCCCGGACCTAAAACCAAAGTTTCTGCATCTACACTACGAGTAAAACACACATATAAATAATTATTCCTTACCTTTGCGGCTATCCGCCATGGTAATTAAGCAGCATTAATGTATTTTTAATAATAGTGTGTGGGAGCAGGGGGTCCCCTGAGCTGAACCGCATTGATTTGTGGCTCAGGGACCCCCTGCTTCCCGAGTTTCAGGCCCCGGTATGGGGCATCGGGTGCCAGTATCGCCGCCATCTTTATAGAGCCCACGTCTCGTCTTGGACGCTATAAAGATGGCGGTGACATTGGCCTCCGATGCCCCATACCGGGGCCTGTAACTCAGGAAGCAGGGGGTCCCTGAGCCACAAATCAATGCAGTTCAGCTCAGGGGACCCCCTGCTCCCGCACAATATTATTAAAATACATTAATGCTGCTTCATTACCATTGCGGCTATCCACTAAGGCAATGAAGGGGTTAAGGCATAATAGCATGTTTATTGGGGACAATTTCCCCCAATAAACATTGCAATAAACAACATACACCCCCTATGCCCCCAACAACCCCTATACCCCCATTACATATATCACATTTTTGGGATGCACAGCAATGATACTAGAGGCCAGCGGTGGCCCTCGGGTGTTCCCCCACAGGCCTGCAGTACCAATTCTGTGCCCCCCCAAAAAATACAACAACACAAATACTTTACAATAAATACACCCCCCCTAAAACATACAATACAGTAATGGGCAAAATTACTATTATCCACATATGGATAATAGTGCATTTGCCCATTTTAAATACATAAAGAACAATAATACATTAAATACATATTGCACTCACCCTTGTCCGGCTGCCACGATGAAGGCCATCCTCATCTTCATCACCGTCCATGCCCCCTCCGATGCTGCAAAACATAAACAAGAATAAAAACAGCCAATGTAATGTCCCCTAACCCTTTAATCACCATAGCGGTTATTAACTGTATACTGTTATTATACTGTAGGTATACCTGCGGTATTCTCGGGCTTCTCACGGGTACCAGGCTACCGGGTCCACGGGGGACACCTGCGGGGAAGAACCAGTAGCCCCACATCTGTGGGGGCACCACGGACACATAGGGACCACCCGTGGGTCCCCAGACCCCCGTGGGAACCACCCGAGGCCCCTCAGACACCTGAGGGTCTGACCAGACATCCGTAGAGACCCCATTGTGGCCCATGTTGACCCGCGGAGACCACCTGGTGGACCATGGCGCCTGGCGTGAACCACCAACAGGCCTCCAGACCCTGTTTGAAACATGGTGCTGGGCTACTGTAGGTCTGTGAGGTGACCCGTCAGGCCCACCGGGGACTCCCGTGGGCCTGGGGTATTAACCCTGTATGTAAAATAATAAATCATGTATTTATGGGGGGGGGGGGGCACAGGGAGTGGGTTATGTATTTAATAAATATAATGATGTTTATTGTGGGGCAGTGTATTGATTTTATTGTGGGTACTGGGGGTGGGGGGTACTGGCCCCAAGGGTATGTGGGTAGGCCTCCAGACTGGATATTGGGTGAGGGTGGTTAGGCCTCACGGGGTGGGGGGTAGTGGGGGCGGGTATGTAGGCCTCCCGAGTGGTGGTTGAGGGTGGGTTAACCCCTTAATGACTGTAGCGGTTTAATAACTTCTATGGTGATTAAGGGGTTATGGGACATTACATTGGCTGTTTTTATTCTTGTTTATGTTTGCAGCATCGGAGGAGGCATGGACGGTGTTGAAGATGAGGATGGCCTTCATCGTGGCAGCCGGACAAGGGTGAGTGCAATATGTATTTAATGTATTTATTGTTCTTTATGTATTTAAAATGGGCTTATTCACTATTATCCATTTGTGGATAATAGTAATTGTGCCCATTACTATACTGTATGTGTTAGGGGGGAGGGGGTTATTTCTTTATAAGTATGTATGTGTTTTGACATTAATTTGGGGGGGCGCAGAATTAGTACTGCAGGCATACGGGTAACACCCGAGGGCCCCCGCCGGCCTATAGTATCATTGATGTGCATATATGTATATGTTAGGGGGGTACAGGTGTTGTTGGGGTAATATATATGATTGTAAAATCAACCCCACACTGATGAGACCCATCAAGGTCGAAACAGCTGTCTGTGGGTGGTTTTCTGGGTATGCACCTTAACCCTGGCTGTGCTCAAAGCTGTGACCATGCAGCAAGCTTAAGCCTATAGGGAACCATGTTAAAAATGGTTATTGAGGCAAAAAGTGACACTGTGTGCTCATTTGCATGTCATTTCCCAGAATCCCTTGCTGCAGTGGAAGTACTGTATGCTGGGTGATAATGGGGAAAGGCGGGGTTGCAGACCTGCCTAAGACATGCAGATGAGCATACAGTTATATTTGCATATTTGCTTTTCTGTGGAGGGTTTTTGTCACTTTTTTTACTCACCATAACTTAACTCAGTATTATGGTTTAGCCTATCCCATAGCCTCTCTTGCATTCCCAGTAAAATCAACCCCACACTGATGAGACCCATCAAGGTCGAAACAGCTGTCTGTGGGTGGTTTTCTGGGTATGCACCTTAACCCTGGCTGTGCTCAAAGCTGTGACCATGCAGCAAGCTTAAGCCTATAGGGAACCATGTTAAAAATGGTTATTGAGGCAAAAAGTGATACTGTGTGCTCATTTGCATGTCATTTCCCAGAATCCCTTGCTGCAGTGGAAGTGCTGTATGCTGGGTGATAATGGGGAAAGGCGGGGTTGCAGACCTGCCTAAGACATGCAGATGAGCATACAGTTATATTTGCATATTTGCTTTCCTGTGGAGGGTTTTTGTCACTTTTTTTACTCACCATAACTTAACTCAGTATTATGGTTTAGCCTATCCCATAGCCTCTCTTGCATTCCCAGTAAAATCAATCCCACACTGATGAGACCCATCAAGGTCGAAACAGCTGTGTAGCTGAGACTGTGTCCCCTTGGCCTTAAGTCATCGTCCCTTCGGGGACTAAAGACTCCTGCTGCTTTTGGGGGGGCACGCCATCTCGAGCTGAGAGGAGTGATCCTGAGCGAGCGGTTCTGAGCGAGCAGATGCGGAAGTGAGGGGCCGGCACCTTTGCCCTGGGACATCGCCTTTACTGGCTAAAGTCCCTTGCTGCTTTTGGGGTGCCGCACCTGAGCTTGGGAGAGCGGAGATGACGTCGCAAGCTGGAATGCGCAATTCCATGCGGTTCCTGATCGAGGAGACCGAGAGATGTCGAGTGAACCTGCAGTGGATAGTGGAGAAGGTGCTGAAGCAATTGATTGGTCTGGATGCTGAGAGGATCTTCTGCCTTCAGGATTTCCCTGCACAGGGGATTTATGACCTGACCTGTCATCAAGAAGCGGATGTTTGGTGCACTTTTGAAAAGTGCAAGGAGAAGTCTGATGACCCGATCTTACATGGCATCAAGGTAATTCCAAGTTTTATGCTGGAGGAGAGACCACTTGTAATTCACATGTACAATCCGTATGCAAGGAAAGAGGAGATTGTGACTTTTTTGAAACGGTATTGTGAAATGATCAGAGGAGGTGAAGAACTTAAAAACCCATATGGCATGTTCAACGGGAAGAGACGTTTCTGGGTACGGTTCAGACGGGATCCATCATGTGCGGGAGGAGTGACACACCCACCGGCCATGTTCAATATCAGAGGGGACAGAGGTTTTTTGTTTTACCCGGGACAGCCTCTATATTGCAGGCATTGCCACACTTATGGACATACAAAGGAGGGTTGCACGAAAACGGGAATTGTGTGCCGTAATTGTGGGGAAGAGGGACATACTGCAGCCAACTGTGGAGTCCCTAAGAGATGCAATCTATGTGGAGAGGAAGGACACTTGGGAAGGCAGTGCACAAAAAGGACATATGACCAGGAAGCAAAAGGGGGCATTGTGCTAGAAGAAGAGGAAGAGACAGTGGAGGGTCAGGGAATTTGTGAGATGGAGAGTTCCCAAGAGGGAGGGCTTGATCCGGCTATAACAGCAATGTATGAGGAGGATTTAAGAAGGGAAGAAATGGTAGAGAGTGGCCCAATAGAGGGGGAGGTGGAAGTGGAAATAATGGACACGACCGGACCCAAGAAAGGGGCGCAAAAACGTAGTTTACAAAGTGACAATGATGTTTGTACAGTTGAAGGGGAGGGGAAGAGTGAGTTATGGCAAGATAGGGTGATGAAGTCAAAGTTTTGTGCGCTGGATTTGTCCAGTATTGACGGGAGTGGGGAAGAGGAACAGACCGTGAGTAAAGGAAAAGAGGAAAAAAAGAAGTTAGATAGGGAAGCGCAAGAAACAGAGGAGAAGGCAGGCCCTGGTATTGTGAGTGGAAAAGGTAAAGAGGGAAAGAGTAAGTGTAAAGGGTTTGTTGTTAGTGGAAGCAAAAACGAGTCTTCGCAAGGGATAGAAACAAAGGAAGATAAGGTTAGCCAGAGTAAAGTGGAGCCTAGAGAGAAGGGTGTAGAGGGTAAAGTTAAAAAAGTATCATTGAAGGTAACCCTAAAAGAGAAAATGGAACAATTTGAGAACGCAGTGGGAGATGTTCTGTTTTGGGTGGGTATTTTCCGGAAGCAGCATGGGGGTAGTAGTGATGAACAGATAATAGAAAGATTGGAAAAAATGATGTACCAAAGAAAACAGCTGACAAAAGAGAAATATGAAGAATTAAAAAAGGAGCATGTACAGTGGGTTAAAATAAAAGAGGCTAGGGGAGAGGTGAGGGAGAAAGAGAGTAGCGAGAGCAACAGCTCGTCCTCACAAAAAAGTCAGATAAGCGTGGAGGGAACTAAAATACTGAGAAGTGTAAGTGAAGTAAGTGGGAACGAAAGTGAAGAAAAGGCAGGCAAAAAAGGGATTGTACAGGCAAAAGAGGCAAATTCTGCGGGAGATAGTAAGGGGAGGAGCACCCAGGGAAAGGATGAAGTAGGGCTTACAAAGGAAGAGGTTTTGCACAATCAACTTGCGAGGGGATTTGGGCGGAGATATTGGGAAGTGAAAGAGGCAAGGGACGGGTATGAAAAAAGTGTGAGGTTTGGATTCCAGTTAGAGGAAAATAAGAGAGGTTTGGAACGTACAGTATGGAGAAAGAATTAAAACAGATGATCGCATCACTTGAGACTACATAAAGTGTTTTTGTTTTTAAATGAAAGAATCTTGAAGTATATGGTTCTTATCTTTGTATGATGTTTTGGTTATAGGTTTTTTTTCGTAAAGTTATGGTTTTTTTTTCCCTTCTGAAAAGTTTATCTTTGTGTTTGTATATATCTGAAGGATGAAAGTGTAAATATATTATGTTTTGGTGTCTTTATAATGTTAGGTGACTGTTGTCACTATGGTGTGTTTTTTTGGTTTCCAAAAAAGTCTGTAAACTTAAAAAAGTTGTTGAATAAAAAAGTTAAAAAAAAAAAAAAAAAAAAGGTCGAAACAGCTGTCTGTGGGTGGTTTTCTGGGTATGCACCTTAACCCTGGCTGTGCTCAAAGCTGTGACCATGCAGCAAGCTTAAGCCTATAGGGAACCATGTTAAAAATGGTTATTGAGGCAAAAAGTGACACTGTGTGCTCATTTGCATGTCATTTCCCAGAATCCCTTGCTGCAGTGGAAGTGCTGTATGCTGGGTGATAATGGGGAAAGGCGGGGTTGCAGACCTGCCTAAGACATGCAGATGAGCATACAGTTATATTTGCATATATATATATATATATATATATATATATATATATATATATATATTTATTTAGTGTGGGGCTGTTGTGTGTGTATTTTTTAATTGTGGGTAGCGGGGGTGGCCGAAGTGTGTATTAGCATTAGGAAAATAATTGCAGTAACTGTTTTGTGTTGCATCTTCTTTGTTCTTCTTTGATTGTACTGAAGGCTGTTTGAGCAGATGCCACAAGACGCCAGCACCTAGACCAATTCGGAGAGAAAAAAAATGGAGTGAACCAGGAGTTTGTTATTTTTGGATAATTTAGATCCCTTTTGACATCTCATTGATGCTGAAATAGTATTAATAAAAATTAATTTCCTGGGGGTCATAATGAAGAACTAGAGTCGTTTATGTGCACAGTTTAGTACAGAATCTTGGTGGTGTAATAGAATGATGTACTGATGTCACTGTACTCATCCATTTGGCTTATTGTCCAGTTCAAGACCTTCTTCATGTACCAACACATCCAGCTTTATTATTTTTGTATGTGTAGATAGTAATATATACCTTTTTTATAAAACATTCACTGATACAGTGCATTTCATTTTGCTTAAACTGTACAATATAATTCCTATTTATCTTTCCCATGTCATTTGAAATGTACACTGTGTTTCTGTGCTTTACTTTAATAAATATGTCATAACTTTCAAAGACTGTGTCTGGTGTCTTTAGTTTTCTAGAAGTGAAAGAGTGTATAGGAAGAAGAGGTGATTATAAATGCCAGGCACATTTCCTAAACAGTACTATATAGAACATGCATGACTATAACACATAGCTTATTTACACACTAGCATCCCCTATAGTTAATCCAAAAAGAATGACGGAAACCGCAAGACACCACTGGGCAACCGCAGCTAAACCACAGGGCTAAGACATGCAATAAAGTGCAGAGGCAGCACTTTTTTAACCAGAGTCATGGGAACAGTAGGTCTTGCTCATTGGCTAAGGCAATAGTCCGGTGTTGAAAACCTTTATTCTAATGCTCTTGGTTCAGGTGAACCATAATGTAAGGGAGTGTTATCTTTTCACAGAGTCTGAAATGCTGTCAGAGCAGACTACACAACCCCTACATATTTCTTATTCACTCTATATATTTCTGCCAACATTTGGTTTCATGACAATGACCAAAAAAGGCAAAAAAATTATTTAGATGTACAAACGTTTACAGCCACGGCCCATTTTACTCTAACACTTCACCGATATTTTCCTGTGACTTGTTCCGATGCCACGTGCTTCGCCTCATTCGTGCCGTATTCGTGCCGTATTCATGTTGCAATCTGTCACACTGTTCTGCCCGCAGGTCCAGACTATCCCCCAATTCTGAGGTGGAAAGTGAGTAACCACGCACCCGCAGTAGTGAGAGCGTGCCCGGAGTGTGGATTGGTTGCATGGACAAGGCCAGGGGTACCAGGATAGGTAGAGTACTTGCCAGATCCGGGCGTAGAGAAGGTTCCGTAGTAAGGTCCGAAGCCAGAGGTCGAGGATTACAGAGTTCCGGGAAGTAGGGGTCTAGGTGTCGAGATCAAGGGGTCCGAGAGGTAAGCGGTGGTTGTGTGGAAGCCGAGGTCGTAGAGCCAGAGTGGGGAGGAAGACAAGCCGAGTCGGTAACGAAGCTGAAACAGAGAGAGAGCTAGGCACAGTGAGTAACAGCACAAGGCAGATGAACTATGCAGAGCGAGGCTGGCGAGGAATCACTGGGGTTATTAAGTGAGAAGGACCAATGGAAGGAAGAGGCGGAGCAGAGGCGCGCCAATGAGCGCTTTGTGACAGGGCAGGGTTTAATGGCCTGGTTAGTTGCCGGAGGATGGTGGGAGGAGCTGAGCCTGAGAGCGGAGATGGCCGGGGGGTGGAGTTACCCAGCTGATGCAGTGCATAAACTAAGTTGCGCGGCGTGCGCCCTGTAAGGGGAGCGTGAGTCTGGCGTCGGCGGCGTGCGTGCGAGCCACGGGGGGGCGGAGGAATGGGCCGAGGTGCCCGGCAGGAACGGGGGAGGCCGCAGCCAGCGGTACAGGTAGGGAAGCGCAGCGCCGAGGGCGGCGTGTGCCCCGAGTCCTGACACAATCATGCCAGCGTCACTCGCGCTTGATCTGTTTAATGAGAATGTTTCGGATTTAATTGGTTGGAATTCTTTGCGTATCCGCCAGGTGGCAGATATTCATGAATTGTAATGCGCATGCGCTTCAGTAATGTGTTGACTTGCAGGTGTTTAAAAAATACCACAGTGGTCCTCTGTGAATTGACCTTGGTACTGAAGAAGTTGTACAACATTGTATCTATTTAGGCGTTTCATATTAAAAACTAAATGCAAAGTGTCTGGTGTTCTGTTCCATTGTCCAGAGAAGTCCAGAGATGAGTACACCACCGCAGTCCGTGTTCCTAAAGCCCAACATAACGTACGCTTATTTAATATGGTCAGCAATTAGTTCAGCAGATGATAAGATGGCCACAGTTGGTCAAATTTATCAATATTTTATCGAAAATTAGGATTTTTACAAATTTTCACCAGATGCTCTTGGGTGGAAGCGTGCGATAAGGAAAAAGTTATGTATCGATCCACTTTTTTTCGTATTGCTCCTGCACCCGGAGTTACAGGAGGAGGGTATTGGTGTGTTGCCCCTGAATTTTCCAGTTTCTTTGATCATAGAGAGTTCAAAAGGCGAAAGATCATGGTAAAACCAAATAAGAATCGTCAGTCCCAGGCAAGCAATCCGCCAGCGCCAGCACCGGCTTCCAATAATGGCCCGACCGTCTGTGAAAACCTGCTGACCGGCAACCCTTGCTATCAGCCCCCACCTGGATACCTGCAGCCTGAGCAGGATTTCACGTACAGATACCAGCAAGCTTGCATGTACCAAAGCGATTTCCAGCTTCATCAGCTGTCAACTACAGGTGTAGCAGACCTGCTGTCACCTGTCAACTACGTGTATAATCAAGACTAAGGGACTGGCAGTGGCTCAGCGCCAACCGAATGGCAAAGTCTATGGTGAGTACAGCTGCCGTATGTAATAATTTTTTTACCATATCAATATCAATGCACAGTAAAGCGATTCTCCTGTAATCAATCGCTTTGCTTATGGTTAAAGTCACAATTCGCCAAAATGTAGTCCAGCAATATCATTGGCTGCGCAGCTTCTACAGTTAGGCGCATGCGCATTGGAACCTTGTTGAAACGCATATAGTATGCGTCTCATCACATCTAGGCGCATGCGTGTACTGTATGTGAACAAGAGACGCCCCCCGAGAAAATAATTGTTGGGACTGACCGAGGGGACTGCAGGGACTGACTGTGGGAACTTCTTTAGGGGACTGACTAGTTTGAACTAACCATTACAGTAATACTTTTATTTTTCTTCCTCAGAAAAAGAAACTTTGTCATCGGGCTGAGAACGACAAATGGAGGGATTTTGATGGATAATATCGCTTTTTGTAACGATGCTCGCACACTGCTGAATCTGAATCAGTGCCATTTTTATTGATTAGGATAGAATAACTGAGCTTTTTTACATACTTTTTACATACTGTACTGTATAATAAACCCCAAAAATAAAAAGTATGCATTTATTCTGTACATGTATTACAGTACAGTATGTGTGTTCTACTGTAATAATAATACAAATACAGATAATGCATTTTAATACTGTTTTGGTGTACTGTAATGCTCAGTAAGTAAAAAAACATTAATGGTGTACTGTAATTAAAAACATACAGGTATATTTAAAAAAGCAGCAATTTATTTTATTGGTGGGTGCAATAATTACAAATACATTAATGGTGTCCAATACAGTAAAAACATTGACAGTATGAATACAATCTACAACAATCAACATTATTTTTATTGGTGGAGTACTGCAAGTAAAAATACATTAATGGTGTACTGTAATTAAAAACATACAGGTATATTTAAAAAAGCAGCAATTTATTTTATTGGTGGGTGCAATAATTACAAATACATTAATGGTGTCCAATACAGTAAAAACATTGACAGTATGAATACAATCTACAACAATCAACATTATTTTTATTGGTGGAGTACTGCAAGTCAAAATACATTAATGGTGTACTGTAATTAAAAACATACAGGTATATTTAAAAAAAGCAGCAATTTGTTTTATTGGTGGAGTAATGTAAGTAAAAAAACATTAATGGTGTACTGTAATTAAAACATACAGGTATATTTAAAAAAACATATTAGAATACAATTTAAAACAATAAACAAGTCAGAAATGAATCAACATTTTAACAGACGACCATTCACGAATTCGATCCCCAGCAGATTGTCCTTCCAGGGCCGATGCCTTGTATGGCGCAAATTTTCATTAAAGGATCGGTAATTGAAAAATAGCGCTGCAATTCCTCCACAATAGTCTTTCTTAAATTTTCAGGAAAAGCCTTTTTCTCGCGATTCCCTTCGTAGTTTACATTGTGGGCTCACCCTAAGTTCAACGGGTATGGCACGTGGGCATGCCTCTGGGGTATACGAGCACTTGCTAACCTATACTTCTCCCTGAGTGGCTGGGGGAACATCTTGGTGGATGGGTGCATAAGAGGATGAGATGGGGGTTCCCTGGAGATAAGCGGCAACGTCATCGAGGAATGATGGAGGAGGTGTCCTGTGGATTTCCAGGAGAGAAGTGACAGAGTCGTCGAGGAGTGATGGAGAAGGTGTCCTCTGGATTTCCGGGAGAGAAGCGGTAGCGGCGGCGAGGAGTGATGGAGGTGTCCTCTGGGTTTCCGGGAGAGAAGCGGCAGCGGCGGCGAGGGCTGATGCAGAAGGTGACCATTTGTTTTGCTTTGAGTGTACATCACCGAATTTCTTCTTGACATAATAAGGCTTCCTTAAAGCCTTACCTGTAGCCTTTGAAGTCGTCAGAAGGTTTTCTTTATTAGCCTTAGCCTTTCGCTTTGGCCTTGGCTTGGAAACGGCTGCCGCCTTTCGCTTTTTCTGCATGACTAGCATGGCAGAGGTGAGTGTGTTCCTGCGTCCGTAGAATCACGGTTGATCCATGGAAGCAGATGGCACAATGCAGTATCTGGACAAGGGCAAGTTCAGATACAGCTCATCGAGTGGGAGGCTATGCAATGTGTATCACCTTTTATGCATGGCGACGAGGTGCAGGTGTTAAAAGTGGACGTACTCTAATGTGACTCATTGAAGTATAAATACACCATCCATTTTGTGGATTCACTTCACATTGAATACACATCGACTAAACATCGAATATACATTCTTGTGCTTGTATTTCTTTCGACACGCAGCGATGCCTGTTAAAAAGATTTCTAAGGATCGCAGCATGAGTATAAAGGAGATGTACACGAGAGGACACCGAATTGCGGATATGCAACGCTGGCTAAGTACTTCTGGCCTCGTTGTGCCAGCAGCAACCCTGAGCTATCATGCCCACGGTAAGACCAAAAAAGTAAAGAGGACACCAATGGTAACTACCGAGTAAGTACTGTACTGTACTGTATCTATCTATTATTATTGTTATCGCTGTATATTTATATAACTCTATTCTATACAGTATCATCTATTTTTATTGTTATCGCTGTATATTTATATAACTCTATTCTATACAGTACTGCTGCGGAGCATCTTGTTCTAACACATCGCCGGTTTTTCCCTGGCTTTTTCCTGGAATGCGACGCACTTCACCGGGAGCATGCCACATTCATTTTGCGTTCTCAGCCACGGGTCATGCGTGGGTCATGTGCGGTTGACGCGCGTTGGTGCGTTTATTGACAATGGTTCGGATTTAATAGGTTGCAATTCTTCGCGTGTCCGCCAGATGGCAGATATGCATGAATTGTAATGCGCATGCGCTTCAGTAATGTGTCGACTTGCAGGTGTTTCGTTTAAAAAAGATACCACAGTGTGCTATTGTAAATTGGCCTTGAAACTGAAGGAAGAGGTTGCAAAAATGTATCAATTTAGGCTTTTCATATTAAATAAAGACAAAGACCAGTTTCTGTTACACTATTCTCCAGAGAGCCGTCGCCATGAGTGTTCAAGTGCAGCCAGTTTTCAAAAAACCCGACAGAAGTTACGCGTATTTGATATGGGCGCGATTAATGCAACAGATGATAAGATGGCAACAGTTGTTCAAATTTATCAGTATTTCAGCGAAAACTATGACTTTTACAAATTTTCGCCAGCTCCTCATAAGTGGAAGCGTGCAATAAGGAAAAGGTTATGTAGCGATCCCTGTTTTTATCGTATTGAGCCACAATTTGTTGGAGGGTATTGGTGTGTATCACCGGCTTTTTCCTGTATCTATGATCATGCAGACGGCAAAAGGCGAAAGGTCATGTTTAAACCAACTAAGAAATGACAGTCGCTGCCAAGCAATGCACCAGCACCAGCACCGGCTTCCAATAACGGTCCCACCATCAGTGACAACCCTTGCTGTCTATCCAGCAAGCTAGAGCCGGATTTCGCATGCAGTTTCAATCAAGCTTGCATGTACCTAAGCAATTGCCAGCCTCATCAACTCACTACAGGTGTACTAGTCCTGCTGCAAACTATCGACGTGGTTGATCAGGAACAATGGACTGGCAGTGGCCCGGCGCCGGTGCCAGCTGAATGGCAAATTCTATGGTGAGTATTGTTGCTGTATTATTTTCTGTGTTTTTTTTATTTTGCCAATACTGTATCAATATCGGCGCGATTCAAAAGTCAAGCGATTCTCCTGTAAGCAATATTATTGGCTGAGCGGCTTCTCCAGTACTGTGCTGCAGATACTGAACAATTGGTGGAACGCTAGGCGCATGCGCATTGGAACCTTCTGAAACGCATATGCGTGTCATTACATCGACGGTAGGCGCATGCGCATGTGAACAGGAGACGCCCCCCGAGAAAATTATTGGTGGGACTGGCTGGGAACTTCTTTAGGGGGCTGACCATTACAGTAAAACTTTTCTTTTTGTTTTTCCTCAGAAAAGAAAACGGCTAACCGGGGGATTTCGATGGATAATATCGCTTTGTGTAACAATGCCTGCACATTGCTGAATCAGATTTAAAAACCCACTTACCGGAGTCTACAGTTTAGTGGCCGTCGTTATTTATTAGGATAGAATACTGTAGCTGAAACAGTATGCTGATGTTTTCCGACCGTACAGTATACAATATTTTTTTATATACAGTATACTGTGTAATAAACCGAAAAAATAAAAACTATGCATTTATTCTACATGTATTACAGTACTGTACATACAGTATGTGTCTTCTATACAGTGCCAGTACATACAGTACAGTACAGTATTGTATGTGTCTTCTATTTTTTTTAATACTCTTGTACTGAGCATGCCTACAGTATACAGCACAGTATGCCTGGACAGTATTGTACATTCTAGAAACACTGTATTTTGTTACAGTAGCAAAGGAGCCAATGGAACAATGTAAAACAAATCAACATGTTCTTTTATTGGTGGAGTAAGTAGAAAAACATTTATTTACAAATACTGTACAATGTAGAAACATTTTAAGTGCACAGCAATTCAAAACATCAACAGGTGTATGGTTTACTGCTACAGTAGTGAAAACATTTATTTATAGAAAGTAAAAACATTTACAGTCAGTCAGTATGGTTTACAGTCACATGTTTTAAAAACAAATTATTCATAAAATATACAAAAGCAACATCTTCTTTATTAAAGAACGGCAAGTCAAAACATATACAGTGGGATAGTGTGCAGAACAGTCAGTCAGGCCTGCACCACTACAGTCCTCGAGGGCAGCAAACAGGCCCGGTTTTCAGGACAACCTTGAAAACCGGGTCTGTTTGTGGCCCCCCGGGACTGGAATTGTGCAGGTCCTGTGTATGTGTGTACAGCAGGTTAAAACATTTCTGTATAAATACAAGTTAAAACACACAACAACATCTCCTTTATTTATGTACAGCAGGTCAAAACATGTACAATACAGTTCAGCACAACAGAATGGTCTTACAGTACCCGTGATTAAACCAGAAAGTTCACCAGATTGTCCGTCCATGGCAGATTCCTTGCATGGTGCAAAACGCCATTAATGCAGTCTCGAACGCCTTTCATTACAGGATCTGTAATTGTATAAAAGCACCGCAATTCCCCCAGAATGGTCTTTCTTAAATTGGCAGGAAGCGCCTTTTTTACACGATTTCCTTCGTAGTTCACTTTGAAGGCCCAGTCGCAGTACAAAGAGTAGGGCACATGGTGCTTAAAAAGTAACAAGGCATACTTGTGGGGTGCACCAGCACTCATCACCCTATACTTCTCCCTGAGCGCCGGTGGCAGATCGCACTGGGTGATGTCGGGCACCGTATCGATGCGAGTGAATGTAGGTCTTCTGGGAGCGGGTGTGCTTGAGGCGACGTGGGAGGGTAGGTTGTCTGGGAGGAAGCTTTCCTCCGGTCTTGGTCGCTGTGTTGTCTCCTGGTGTGGTCTTGACGGGGTTGTCCTGTCCTCCTCAACGGCATACATGTACTGGTACACTACATCTTCTGGTGGAGGGGGTGCGCTTGGTGATGGAAGGGGGTCAATGCTCCCATTCAGCACATCCATGCCACCATCTTGCTCTGGCGTCGGGGAAACAGGGGCATGAACACCGAGCAAATGATGTATACCCGCTATGTCAGCCTCTATCTTCTCCATCCGTTAATCCATCCGTTGATCCATATCTAGCATCCGTTGATCCATATGTAGCATCCGTTGCTCCACATTTAGCATGGCCTCCAGAAGCAGATCTATCTTTGCCAGCACAAAAGAGTTCCCGGGGATATCCACAGTTATCCCATGCAGCATCCGGTCTAACAAGCTGCTTCTTGTGCATGGCGTGTGGACATCTGGGTGGATGGGTGCAATGGAGGATGAGATGGGGGTTCCATGGAGAGAAGTGGCAGCGACATCGAAGAAGGGTGGAGGAGGTGACCTGTGGATATCCGGTAGAGGAGCAGCGTCACCGTCGTCGAAGAGGGATGGAGAAAGTGACCTCTGGATTTCTGGGCGAGAAGCAGAGTCGTCTAAGAGCAAAGGAGAAAGTGACCCGTGGATTTCAGAGGCACCAGCGGCAGCGTCGTCGGATAGAACTGGAGAAGATGGCCTGTGGGTTTCCGGGAGGGTGGCGGCAGCGTCGAGGACGAGGGGTGGAGAAGACGGGCTGAAGATTTCCGGGACAGCGGCGGCAGAGTCGTCGAAGCGTATGGGAGGAGGTGGTCTGCAGGTTCGATGGGTTGGCTCCCATTCGTTTTGCGTCGACAGTACATCACTGTATTTCTTCTTGACATAATAAGGCTGACGTCTATGAAAACCCTTAGCCTTTGGGGTCAGCAGAAGGTTTTCTTTATTGGCCTTAGCCTGTCGCTTTTGCCTTGGCGTGGAAACGGCAACCGCCTTTCGCTTTTTCTGCATGACAGGCACGGCAGAGGCGAGTGGGTTCCTGCGTCCGTAGAATCGGGGTTGATCCATGGAAGCAGATTGCATAATGCAGTATCTGGACAAGGGCAAGTTCAGATAAAGATCATCGAGTGGTGGGCTATGCAAAGTGTGTAACCTTTTATGGATGGCAGCGAGGTACAGGTGTTGAAAGTGGGCGTACTCTAATGTGAGTCATTACCGTATAAATACACCATCCATTTTGTGGATTCACTGCACATTGAATACACATCGACTAAACATCGAATATACATTCTTGTGTTTGTATTTCTTTCTACTCGCAGCAATGGCTGTTAAAAAGATATCCAAGGATCTCAGCAATGCGAATTAAGGAGATGTACACGAGCGGACACCGAATTGCTGCTATCCAACGCTGGTTAGCTACTTCTGGCCTCGTTGTGCCAGCAACCACCATGAGCTATCATGAACATGGAAAAAACAGAGAATGCAAAACGGCACCAAGGGTAACAAATGCGTAAGTATATTTATACAACTTAAAAAAATTTTTTTATATCAAATAATGTACTGCAGATCTACAGTACTGTATCTAATATTTTGGTTATTTCTGTAGATTTATATTACAACAGTATATATATTTTTTCTATTTATATTTATATTACAACAGTATATATATTTTGTATATTTATATTTATATTACAACAGTATATATATTTTGCATATTTATATTACAACTGTATATATATTTCTTCTATTTATATTACAACAGTATATATATTTTGTATATTTTGTATATTTATATTATAACAGTACTGTATATATATTTTTTATATTTATATTACAACAGTATATATATTTTTTATATTTTGTATATTTATATTACAACAGTGAAAAAACAGGGAAAGTCCCCACGTGGAAGCTACAAATATGGCAAGTGCTGTGAAAACCGGTATAAAAATATATAAATGCAGAGAGTGTCCCAAACAAATGTCCGATGTTACATATGTGTGGGTCTATGTGACTCCCACCTCACCTGTAGGACCTCTGGATATCCTCCGATCGGGTCAATGGCACCAGTCCCCCGTGCAGATGGAAATGTGACCCTCCTCACTCTGACAAGCGGTTCTGGCTCCCCGGTATAACAGGACTGGCTGTTGGTAGTAGAGATCTGCAAGCAGAATCTCCCGCCGCCTTACCGGGTGCCTGATGATAAGCCGCGATGTTTCAGCCAGACGGGATCTGGGGGGCGCTGGTAAGCGTGGGTGGACCGGCGCGCAATCCAAAGCTGCAGCCACTTGTCCCCGCAAGCCGTGATCCTACCCGGAACAGGTGAGGCGCTGGGCGTGTAGACCGCACACTTGTCCAAAGATCCGGATCCACTCTGCAGCTTCTGGAGGAAATCCCCCGATGATAACAGCTGCTCTGCAACGATGAAACCGGAGCGTGCTGCTACACTGATGAGACAAAAATAGAAAAGAAAGAAAAAAGCGGAGCACTGCCAGGAAATGAAAAAAGGCTGGGGCAAAAATTGAAATAAAGATTATTTATTGGGCATAATGGCCAAAAAAACAAACACACAAGGTGATAAAAAACTCTGACGCGTTTCCCGCCGTGGAGGCGCTTTATCAAAGAGTACTGAGGTTCTCACAGTATCAGAATATATAGCAGTCTCTAAAGTGTACGCCCTAATCTTAAACCAATGAATCAGAAGATGGTCTAACTGATTATGCAAACAGCTGTGATTTTAAGCTGTTACAACGAACTTATAGTATAAGATGTTAACATGACGCTAATCATTATATGAGACTGTGAGAACCCAAATGGTTACAACAAATGACAATAAATATAAAAATAAAAACAAGAGAAGAAAAAGACTAATAGTGAACATTATAGCAACAATGTGTCAAGTGTATTATTATAATGAGAAAAATCTATGTGCATGAAGGTAAAAATAAAGATAAATATATATGAAAATAATATATATATATAATCAGATAGTGCATTGACATTATATGAACACTAATGAAATGTGATAGTATAAGTGAATATTCAGACAGCAATATAAACCATGTGTATACCTAATGTATAGACATAGGGATATATAATATAAGTGCTTTATGAAATTAATTTTTTTAAAAAGTTAAATCTATACATAATAAAATGTGAGAACAATGATAAATTACATGAATAAATAGAATTAGTCAAATCTTCAGATGTGAAATAGATAGATAGATACAGATAAATTAAAAAAATTGTGATAAAAAACCCTAATAACAAAGTGGTGATATATAATATAATGTAGTCACCTATATGTAGCTAGAAAATAAATGATGAATACATATATAAATTTGGATATATAGTAATTACAATAATAAAATATATATAACCAATATAAATATCCACTCTATAGGTAACTTGTCTTATGATATGAATAATATATCATACACTTAATGCATATCATATAGTGAGGACATGTGTATAAATATATACAAATCAACAGTCTATCATATATAAATGACATAGAAGACATGTTTGGATAAAGAACATAGCGAGCAGAAATAATACATATTTGGGTATAAACAACAGATTTACAAAAAACGGTTTATAAAAAATGCTTCAATTCCCAGTCGATATTAATGCCAGAGGGTTGCATGGTGCCTAAACTGTACATCCAATACATTTCTTTTCTGTTTAGAGTACCCAATCTGTCTCCTCCCCGGATTGGGGCATGTATGTGATCTATTCCTGAGAAGGAGAAGTTTTTAATGGTCCCCTGTGGACATACTGAAAAATGTCTGGAGACCGGATGGGATTGATCTCTCTTGTTGATCGCACGGACATGTTCCATGATTCTAGTTTTAAGGGGCCTAATGGTACGGCCCACATAAC
The DNA here is from genome assembly GCF_040206685.1 of Ascaphus truei. Lineage (NCBI taxonomy): Eukaryota > Metazoa > Chordata > Amphibia > Anura > Ascaphidae > Ascaphus > Ascaphus truei. Next base: position 384,428,746 of record NC_134485.1, read on the forward strand.
CCTTTCCACATCCACATCTCAAAAGGTACACTGTGTAGCTGGAATTGCAATTAATAAAAGTGTGTATAGTATGTTCAACCTTTGGATTAATTCCAGTGATTTTTTAAATTTTATTTGCATATTTACAAATGCTACAGTGTCCGCATGAGAAAAATCCCTTGGGAATATTGCTAATCTGTTTGTGATTAGAACTGGAGTCAAAAAGACTGGGGGAAAGTGATGTGCCCAATGATTTGGCCTTCCTAAATACAAATTTAGGTTTTTTGTCAACAATCAATGACAAGTCATGATCTAATTTTAAAGTATCCCAATGCTTGTGTATAATATGTCGGATACGATCTGACTGTGTACTTTGTTGTGTAATAAACAATGGTGTGTTTATGTATTCTGATGATGATTTCTTTTTAGAGGAGTTCAACAGGTCCCTTCTATCTAGTTGTTTAACAGAATTCAAAGCCTCTGTGATATGAGATATATTGTAGCCCCTAGATTTAAACCTGGAGATAAGGTCTTTGGATTGAACATCAAACGATTCCTCCGTAGAACACAACCGTTTCAGTCTAGTGAATTGTCCTTTAAGTATACCTTTTTTAAGATATTTTGAATGATTGCTGTCTGCTCTAAGGTAAGAATTGCGCGCATTAGACTTCCTGTAAATGTCAGTTTGGATGCACCCCCGCATGTCCACATACAGCATTAGATCTAAATAATAGATGTGGTGAATATTCTCCTGAAACGTGAAATGTAAATTGTGATCATTAATATTAAGTTTGTGAATGAATGATTGAAGTGAAGAAAAATCCCCATCCCAAATAAATAAAAGATCATCTATGTAGCGTTTGTAAAATATAATTTGGTGCCTAAAAGAATTGTGATCACTAAAAATGAAATTGGATTCCCACAACCCCATAAAAAGGTTCGCATAAGAGGGTGCAAAAGAGGTGCCCATAGCTGTACCCCGAAGTTGTAAATAAAAATGTGCATCAAATCTAAAATAATTGTGTGTGAGTAAAAAAGTGATGGACTCTATTAAAAAAGTGCATAGTGCTGGTGCTAGGTGAGATAATGAGAGGTAATGCTATATGGCGGAGATGCCTTGCTCGTGTTTGATAATATTGTAGAGGGAGGTCACGTCCATAGTCACCCATCTATAACTCTCTCGCCACTGTATGTGATTAAGGTCAAATATCAATTGACTTGAATCTTTCAAAAAGGATGGCAGTGTTTGCACAATCGGTTGAAGATATGCATCTATGAAACGAGAGAGTCCATCTCCCAAAGATCCAATGCTCGCCACAATTGGCCGTCCCGGTGGACTTGTAAGAGACTTATGGATCTTTGGGAGATGGTGAAAGATGGGGACTATGGGATTAGGTGAACATAAAAATTCAAATTCCTTCTTGCTAAGTACATACAATTCTCTCCCAAGGTCAAGCAGATCATTCAATTCATGTAGGAAAGTGGTAGTGGGGTCTGAGGGTAGTCTGCGATAGGCCTGTTCTTCAGACAGCTGTCTCAATGCTTCCTGTCTATAAGACTCAGCGGATTGGACAACAATCGCACCACCCTTGTCTGCATTTTTTATGACAATAGTTTTGTCAGACTTTAAAGTTTGTAATTCTTGCAACTCAAGGGTGGTTAGGTTGCTGCTCTGATGTATACTTCTTTTGTTAATTACAGTCTTCCGCTAGATTCCTCAAATCCTGTTCCACTAATCTTTCAAATGTGGTAATAAATGGACTCTTTGAGCCATAAGGGCAAAAGGTAGATTTCTTTCTAAAAGTGGTGTGTTCAAAGCTAAGAAAATTAGAAAGGGATACTTTCTCACAGTTATTTTCTATATCTTGTTCCATATACAAATCCTCCAGGTCAGAGACCGCACAATAATCTTTAAATGAAAGACTAGATACAATTGGCTCTGGTGAATCAACGCCAGAGTGATCTGGCGTTGATTCCGCAGAACTACATAACATAGGCACATCAGGGATGGGTACAACATTATCATGTTTGTTCATGAAAAATTTCTTCAAAGACAACTTGCGAGTGAATCGCTGTAGATCAATATAAGTGTTAAAGAGGTCGAAGTTGCTATGAGGGGCAAAGTTCAACCCTCTATTTAGTAAAGATAATTGTCCAGCGGTCAGTGTCTTATTCGAAATATTGATGACATTATTATCTTCTACGGTTAAGAGTACTTTTTCCTCTTTGTTGCCCCTCTTGATCCCCCTCTTCCTCTTTGACCTCCTTGTCCTTGGTAGTTTTTTGACTCCTGGGATTTATTCATATGGGAAAAATGTCCTGTGGACCCAGACGTGGAAGCTTCTCTGGTATCTAAACCTGTTGAGCTTTTCCCCCTCCAAGTATCTGATGTAATATCAAAGGACACAGATGGATATTTGTTTTCATTTTCTGAGGTGTCTGATTCATAACTAGAGGTGTCTGTGTATTTGGACTTTAAGATGGATTTCTTTGGAGTACTAGATGTTTTATCTCTATGGGATTGTGGTTGTGACGGTGTTCTGGATCTTCCTCTATTGGGATTAGCATTCCCTGGTCTTTCCCAGGTATAGACCTGATTTCTCTCATAGTCCAATTTATCTCGTTCAAACTTGGACTGCTTTTTTTGCATGATAGTGTCTTCCATGTCTTCAATGTTACATAGTAAGACTTTATCATTATTGGAGAAATGGTCCATCTTTTCAAACAATTTAAGTTTATTTTGTAGTGTTTTAATCTCTATACCTAAAGAGGCTCTCTCTCTTGTCTTATGTTCTATGATCAAGTCCATGAGTTTAAATGAACATTCATTAAGTGTGTCTTTCCATTTCTGCTCAAACTCTTTTGTACTGAAACCAAAAGTGGGTGCATCCAAACTGACATTTACAGGAAGTCTAATGCGCGCAATTCTTACCTTAGAGCAGACAGCAATCATTCAAAATATCTTAAAAAAGGTATACTTAAAGGACAATTCACTAGACTGAAACGGTTGTGTTCTACGGAGGAATCGTTTGATGTTCAATCCAAAGACCTTATCTCCAGGTTTAAATCTAGGGGCTACAATATATCTCATATCACAGAGGCTTTGAATTCTGTTAAACAACTAGATAGAAGGGACCTGTTGAACTCCTCTAAAAAGAAATCATCATCAGAATACATAAACACACCATTGTTTATTACACAACAAAGTACACAGTCAGATCGTATCCGACATATTATACACAAGCATTGGGATACTTTAAAATTAGATCATGACTTGTCATTGATTGTTGACAAAAAACCTAAATTTGTATTTAGGAAGGCCAAATCATTGGGCACATCACTTTCCCCCAGTCTTTTTGACTCCAGTTCTAATCACAAACAGATTAGCAATATTCCCAAGGGATTTTTCTCATGCGGACACTGTAGCATTTGTAAATATGCAAATAAAATTTAAAAAATCACTGGAATTAATCCAAAGGTTGAACATACTATACACACTTTTATTAATTGCAATTCCAGCTACACAGTGTACCTTTTGAGATGTGGATGTGGAAAGGGTTATGTGGGCCGTACCATTAGGCCCCTTAAAACTAGAATCATGGAACATGTCCGTGCGATCAACAAGAGAGATCAATCCCATCCGGTCTCCAGACATTTTTCAGTATGTCCACAGGGGACCATTAAAAACTTCTCCTTCTCAGGAATAGATCACATACATGCCCCAATCCGGGGAGGAGACAGATTGGGTACTCTAAACAGAAAAGAAATGTATTGGATGTACAGTTTAGGCACCATGCAACCCTCTGGCATTAATATCGACTGGGAATTGAAGCATTTTTTATAAACCGTTTTTTGTAAATCTGTTGTTTATACCCAAATATGTATTATTTCTGCTCGCTATGTTCTTTATCCAAACATGTCTTCTATGTCATTTATATATAATAGACTGTTGATTTGTATATATTTATACACATGTCCTCACTATATGATATGCATTAAGTGTATGATATATTATTCATATCATAAGACAAGTTACCTATAGAGTGGATATTTATATTGGTTATATATATTTTATTATTGTAATTACTATATATCCAAATTTATATATGTATTCATCATTTATTTTCTAGCTACATATAGGTGACTACATTATATTATATATCACCACTTTGTTATTAGGGTTTTTTATCACTATTTTTTTAATTTATCTGTATCTATCTATCTATTTCACATCTGAAGATTTGACTAATTCTATTTATTCATGTAATTTATCATTGTTCTCACATTTTATTATGTATAGATTTAACTTTTAAAAAAAATTAATTTCATAAAGCACTTATATTATATATCCCTATGTCTATACATTAGGTATACACATGGTTTATATTGCTGTCTGAATATTCACTTATACTATCACATTTCATTAGTGTTCATATAATGTCAATGCACTATCTGATTATATATATATATTATTTTCATATATATTTATCTTTATTTTTACCTTCATGCACATAGATTTTTCTCATTATAATAATACACTTGACACATTGTTGCTATAATGTTCACTATTAGTCTTTTTCTTCTCTTGTTTTTATTTTTATATTTATTGTCATTTGTTGTAACCATTTGGGTTCTCACAGTCTCATATAATGATTAGCGTCATGTTAACATCTTATACTATAAGTTCGTTGTAACAGCTTAAAATCACAGCTCTTTGCATAATCAGTTAGACCATCTTCTGATTCATTGGTTTAAGATTAGGGCATACACTTTAGAGACTGCTATATATTCTGATACTGTGAGAACCTCAGTACTCTTTGATAAAGCGCCTCCACGGCGGGAAACGCGTCAGAGTTTTTTATCACCTTGTGTGTTTGTTTTTTTGGCCATTATGCCCAATAAATAATCTTTATTTCAATTTTTGCCCCAGCCTTTTTTCATTTCCTGGCAGTGCTCCGCTTTTTTCTTTCTTTTATATTACAACAGTACTGTATATATATTTTTATATTTATATTACAACAGTATATATATTTTGTATATTTATATTACAACAGTACTCTATATATATTTTTTATATTTATATTACAACAGTACTGTATATATATTTTTTTATTTATATTACAACAGTATATATATTTTTTATATTGCTGCATATTAATAGAACAATATATTGTATCCTGTTGATCTACTCTCGCTAATAATTTTACTTACCGGATTGTTTTTCTTTACATTGTAGGGACACAACTCTTCTGGTGGACAAAATAAGTGAGGATAATGATGGGAAGAGTGCATTAAGGGTCAATTACACTCTGCAGGCAAATCACAATCTCACTGTATCCGAGACCAGCATAAAGAAGATGAGACGCAGCATTGGATGGAAATATGGACGTGTGAGGTTAGTACTGGACAGTACAGAAGGTAAAAGTGTTGTTTAGGAAACTGTACTGTACCGCTAAACTTATTTATTCCTTGTCATTACAGAGCGTACCCCATGATACGGGACATAAACAAAATAAAAAGAGTGGTCCAGGCCCAGGCATGGATCAACAGTGGAGAAACTTTCCAGGATTGCATCTTCACTGACGAGTCTACTGTGTCGCTGGAGATATTTGCAACCTTTGCATTCCACAAAAAAGGTCGCATATCTTTGAAGCCGCGCCCAAAACACCCCGTAAAGCTGCATGTGTGGGGTGCCATCTCTAGGCGTGGACCAGGATGCATTGTCATCTTTGAAGGTAAAATATATAAAATATAATGTAGCCTTATGCACTGTACTTTTCTAGTGTAGCCTCACTGTATGCACTGTACTGTACTATTGTGCAGTTTTTTGAGCACTTTTCTTTTCTTGCTATAGGAATCATGAATAAAGCTTTCTTCCAAGACAACATTGTTGTTGTAGTGCAATACATCACACGCGAGTTCCCAGATGGTCACCGTTTCTACCAGGACAACGATCCGAAGCACACCGCGTCAACAGCGCATATCCTTGGGCGCGGTATCAACTGGGTGAATACACCAACGGAGTAAGTGCGGTAACCGTGTCTCATTTTTCCCCACTGTTTTTACTGTGTACTGTATCTCTTAAACTAATTGTCCTTTTTTTCCAATGACAGATCGCCAGACTTCAATCCGATCGAAATGGTCTGGCATCAGCTGAAGGACCATATCCGGAAAGTGGTGAAACCCTCCAAAAAGGACGAGTTGTTGAAAGGCATAATGAGTTTTTGGAACAATGTACTCACCGTGGAACGCTACAAAAAATATATAGACCATATTGCGACTGTGTTGCCCATTGTGATCGAGCGTAATGGGCAAGCATCAGGAAAGTAGTACTGTACTGTAGTATTGTAAGTACAGTATGATACAGGTAAGTATGGCACAGATTTTTTCGTTCCTAATAGTCAGAGTATACAGTAGTTACAGTTTTTTCTTTACAAGGAGAGCAGCACCAGCCATCTGGATAAATAGTATTTATCAGTAGTCAGAGTATACAGTATATCCAGTATACACTAGTTTGACAGTAGTACAGTAACTGCCTACTAACCGCTCAATTTTTTTCTTTCCAGAGAAAGCAGCACCAGCCATCTACAGTAAAGTAGTACTACACATCACACAATGCCATAATACAGTACGCACATAACTGCACTATTTTTTTGTTTTCTTGTCATTTCAGGAAAAAAGGGTGGCCTGGGGGGAGGTGGGGTGTTGTGTCCAGTCTAATCTGTTTGTAAAGTCAAATGTACAGCATATAAACAGCAGTAATGATGTACACAAAACCTCTCCTCTCTCAATGAACTATTGTACTGTACACAGAATGAGGAACAAGATAAAGACGGAAAAAATAATATTACTATATATATATATATATATATATATATATATATATATATATATTATACATTACAGTATACATTATTAAATAATATTCTTATAAATGTGCATTATTCATGTTTATCCATGTTTTACAAATGTTTTCTAAATGTTTATCCTATTTCAATCTGTCTGAAGAACTTAATAAAGACTGCATTATTTATTATTTGTATTTTTTGGTTCCTGATAAAATAAATATTTATTTACATTCCTGCTAATCATAATCATTGACAACAGCCACCCCCCCACAACCACAGTACACCAATGAATAAGAATGAATGACAAAACAACATGAATCAGTTAAGGTTTTTTTTAACTCTCAATTCTCACAAAGCTGTGCAAATCAGATTTACATTTCAAATTCGAGAAGGGATTTTCCAAAGCGTTACCGTAAACAAAGCCTCAACAAAGCCTCAAAGGGTTGGGGGGGGGGGTGAATCATGTGCAGTAATCAGCTAGCTCCCGTCTCAAAAAAGATTACACGCAGTGAGGTTTGTAGCTCGGCTCTGGACGGATTAAGAACACAATTTCAAGATTCAGAAAATTAACGACTCTGTGGAGGGGGGTTGGGTGACTCATGCGCAGTAAGCAGCAAGCTCCCATCTCAAAGAGGATTAAAGTACACGCAGGCGCAGTGAGGCGATTGACGCTCGGCTAGGGACGGATTAAAAACACAATGACTAACTTCAGAAAATTAATGACTCTGTGGAGTTGTCTGTCGATAAGAGTTTGTGTGTACGTGGGGAGGGATGAAGGATTAGTTGTGCAGCAGTTCAAAGAAATTACATAGAGTAGAGTACAGTACAGTAATTTCAAAAGGCAGTTCATCATAATACTGTAATTTGATCCCTACACCCCCAAATACAATACATAAAGAGCACACAAATCAACCATGTGCAGGCAAACGCACAGATTGAATATCGTAATATCAAGATTGTTTTTGCAGGCTTGTGGATAAAATAACAGTTAAAAAATCATGATGAAATTTTTTTTTGGGGGGGCACTCAAGCAAGCAGTGGTGGGTGAAGTTATAGGCGCATGATCAGGAATCAACTAGCTCCCATCCGAAAGAGGATTACAAACAGGCGCATACTGCTGCGGCCAAGTTTATTCGAGCATTTGCCCGTTCTTGGCCGCAGCAGTAGCCTGGCGCGCGCCCGAGAGTGACGGGCGCGCGCCGAAGCAGCGGAAGAGCGCCCTCCGATCGGGGCGCTCTCCCTACCGCTGCCGGGTCCGCCGGGTCCCCCGGAACCCCCTGCCGCTGTCCCGCGATCGCGGGACACCAGGGCTCCCTCGGGGAGCCCCTGGACGCGCGTGCAGGGGGCGCACGCTCCCGAAGACGCGTGACCGCGCGTCTATGACGCGCGGCACGCCGAGGGGCGGCCACTAGCAAGCCGGGAAATCTCCCGGCTTGCGGTACCGGCCACACTCTAATAAAGTGTGTCGGTAGTGTAGAGAGGTGATGCTCTGTGCAAATCAAATTCGAGAAGGGATTTTCCAAAGCGTTGCCGTAAACAAAGCCTCAAAGTTCCCATCTCAAACACGGAGGCGCAGTGAGGCTTTGTAGCTCGGCTATGGACGGATTAACAACACAATGTCAAGATTCAGAAAATTAACGACTCTGTGGAGGGGGGTTGGGTGACTCATGCGCAGTAAGCAGCAAGCTCCCATCTCAAAGAGGATTAAAGTACACGCAGGCGCAGTGAGGCGATTGACGCTCGGCTAGGGACGGATTAAAAACACAATGACTAACTTCAGAAAATTAATGACTCTGTGGAGTTGTCTGTCGATAAGAGTTTGTGTGTACGTGGGGAGGGATGAAGGATTAGTTGTGCAGCAGTTCAAAGAAATTACATAGAGTAGAGTACAGTACAGTAATTTCAAAAGGCAGTTCATCATAATACTGTAATTTGATCCCTACACCCCCAAATACAATACATAAAGAGCACACAAATCAACCATGTGCAGGCAAACGCACAGATTGAATATCGTAATATCAAGATTGTTTTTGCAGGCTTGTGGATAAAATAACAGTTAAAAAATCATGATGAAAATTTTTTTGGGGGGGGCACTCAAGCAAGCAGTGGTGGGTGAAGTTATAGGCGCATGATCAGGAATCAACTAGCTCCCATCCGAAAGAGGATTACAAACAGGCGCATACTGCTGCGGCCAAGTTTATTCGAGCATTTGCCCGTTCTTGGCCGCAGCAGTAGCCTGGCGCGCGCCCGAGAGTGACGGGCGCGCGCCGAAGCAGCGGAAGAGCGCCCTCCGATCGGGGTGCTCTCCCTACCGCTGCCGGGTCCGCCGGGTCCCCCGGAACCCTCTGCCGCTGTCCCGCGATCGCGGGACACCAGGGCTCCCTCGGGGAGCCCCTGGACGCGCGTGCAGGGGGCGCACGCTCCCGAAGTCGCGTGACCGCGCGTCTATGACGCGCGGCACGCCGAGGGGCGGCCACTAGCAAGCCGGGAAATCTCCCGGCTTGCGGTACCGGCCACACTCTAATAAAGTGTGTCGGTAGTGTAGAGAGGTGATGCTCTGTGCAAATCAAATTCGAGAAGGGATTTTCCAAAGCGTTGCCGTAAACAAAGCCTCAAAGTTCCCATCTCAAACACGCAGGCGCAGTGAGGCTTTGTAGCTCGGCTATGGACGGATTAACAACACAATGTCAAGATTCAGAAAATTAACGACTCTGTGGAGGGGGTTGGGTGAGTCATGCACAGTAAGCAGTTAGCTCCCATCTCAAAAAGGATTACACGCAGGCGCAGTGAGGCTTTGTAGCTCGGATATGGACGGATTAAGAACACAATGTCAAGACTCAGAAAATGAACGACTCTGTGGAGAGGTGGGGGGTTGGGTGAGTTATGCACAGTAAGCAGCTAGCTCCCATCTCAAAAAGGATTACACACAGGCGCAGTGAGGCTTTGTAGCTCAGCTATGGACGGCTTAACAACACAATGACAAGATTCAGAAAATTAACGACTCCGTGGAATTTCAAACCTCGAGCTTGCCTTGTGTGTGTTCGTGGGGGAGGGGGCTACAGGGTACAGCTGCATGAAGTTCAAAGATAAAGATATACTTTAATTTCAAAAGACAGTTCACCATAATAATACACCCCCAAATACAGTACGTAAAAAGCACACAAATCAACAATGTGCAGTCAAACGCACAGGGTCGCAGTCAAAAGCTACAGCACAGATTGAATATCGTAATACAGTAAGATGGTTTTTGCATGCTTGCGGAGAAAAAAAAAAAAAAATTACAATAATAAAAATGAAAAACATTTTTTTTGTCACTCACTCAAGCAAGCAAGCAAGCAAGCAAGCAGTGGCGGGCGAAGTAACAGGTGCATGCGTAGTAATCACCTGCTGTCAAGCAGGAATGTGATTGAAACCAGACACACGTTCAAAGGAATGGTATGGGAGAGATGTACTGCATTGTAGAGAAGATAAGAAGTTGAAATAACCTGCAGTGCAGTTAATTATCCTGAGCGAGGGGAGAGTGCTGTATACAGCATCGACACACTTTATTCGAGCAAATGCCCAGTTTGTACCTGGCAGATACCTGGAATGCGCCGCTCCTCACCTCTGACAAGCCCCGTTGCGTTTGCCTTCCCAGCCACGGTTCATGCCTGGCTGACGGGGGCCTGATCTGTTAAATGATAATGATCAGGATTTAATAGGCTGCAATGCTTTGCGTGTCCACCAGATGGCATAAATTCATGAATTGTAATGCAGTATATATATATACAGTACTGTATATACACAGTATATATATATATATATATATATATATACTGTATTACAACAACCCCTATAAGCCCTAACATACAGTACTGTACACAAAAAGTACTGTATATGCACATACATAAATGATACTACTGTATGGGCGGCGGGGGCGAGATGTGTTTGCAGCAGAGAGAGATCCGCTGCTCTCTATGCGCAAACATCGGCACATTAAAAATTATTTTAAATACATTTTTATTGATAGTGTAGATGTGCAGGGGGTCTCCGGAGCTGAACCGTGTTGGTTTCAGGTCTGGGAACCCCCTGCTCCCCGAGATACAGCCCCCTTTATGAGGTGCCGGTATCCCTCTGCTTGGTTTAGAGGGCCCGACCATGTGATCGCGGCCTGTAAACCAAGCAGAGCAAAGGGATACCGGCATCCCCTAAAAGGGCCTGTATCTCGGGGAGCAGGGGGTCCCCAGACCTGAAACCAGTGCGGTTCTGCTTTGGAGACCCTCTGCACATGTACAGTATCAATAAAACACATACAGTATACAGTATAAATAAACACTCGTTCTTTACCTTAGCGGCTATGCGCTATGGTAAAGAAGCAGCATTTCTGTATTTTAATAATATTGTACAGTGAGCAGGGGGTTCCCTGAGCCAGAAATTAATGCTCAGGGACCCCCCCTGCTCCTGCTCAATATTATTAAAAATACAGAAATGCTGCTTCATTACCATAGCGGATAGCCGCTAAGGCAATGAAGGGGTTAACCCACCGTGCCCGCTTTATTGTGGTAGTGGGGATGGGTGAGGGGGGTATTTGGCCCTTGGTGTGAGTTTAGGACTTGCGGGGGGGGTTTCGGGTGCACTTAACCCCTTCACGACCGTAGCAGTTAATACCGCTACGGTCATGAAGGGGTTAAGCCCTCCCGCTACCCCCCCGCAAGCCCTAAACAAGCACCGTTGGGGCTAATACCCCATTCACCCACCCCTGCTACCCACAATAAAAAAAATACACACACACAGCAGCCGCCAAAAAATAAATAAATAACTCTAAATAATAAATGACAATAAATACATTTGAAATACATTTTTATTGATAGTGTACATGTGCAGGGGGTCTCCGGAGCTGAACCGTGTTGGTTTCAGGTCTGGGGTCCCCCTGCTCCCCGAGATACAGCCCCCTTTATGAGGTGCCGGTATCCCTCTGCTTGGTTTAGAGGGCCCGACCATGTGATCGCGGCCTGTAAACCAAGCAGAGCAGAGGGATACCGGCACCCCCTAAAGGGGCCTGTATCTCGGGGAGCAGGGGGTCCCCAGACCTGAAACCAGTGCGGTTCTGCTCTGGAGACCCTCTGCACATGTACAGTATCAATAAAACACATACAGTATACAGTATAAATAAACACTCGTTCTTTACCTTAGCGGCTATGCGCTATGGTAAAGAAGCAGCATTTCTGTATTTTAATAATATTGTACAGTGAGCAGGGGGTTCCCTGAGCCAGAAATTAATGCTCAGGGACCCCCCCTGCTCCTGCTCAATATTATTAAAAATACAGAAATGCTGCTTCATTACCATAGCGGATAGCCGCTAAGGCAATGAAGGGGTTAACCCACCGTGCCCGCTTTATTGTGGGTAGTGGGGATGGGTGAGGGGGTTATTTGGCCCTTGGTGTGAGTTTAGGACTTGCGGGGGGGGTTGCGGGTGCACTTAACCCCTTCACGACCGTAGCAGTTAATACCGCTACGGTCATGAAGGGGTTAAGCCCTCCCGCTACCCCCCCGCAAGCCCTAAACAAGCACCGTTGGGGCTAATACCCCATTCACCCACCCCCGCTACCCACAATAAAAAAAATACACACACACAGCAGCCGCCACAGCAGCCGCCAAAAAATAAATAAATAACTCTAAATAAATAAATTAATAAATGACAATAAATACATTTGAAATACATTTTTATTGATAGTGTACATGTGCAGGGGGTCTCCGGAGCTGAACCGCGTTGGTTTCAGGTCTGGGGACCCCCTGCTCCCCAAGATTCAGCCCCCTTTATGAGTTGCCGGTATCCCTCTGCTTGGTTTAAAGGGCCCGACCACATGATCGCGGCCTGTAAACCAAGCAGAGCAGAGGGATACCGGCACCCCCTAAAGGGGCCTGTATCTCGGTTAGCAGGGGGTCTCCAGACCTGAAACCAGTGCGGTTCTGCTCTGGAGACCCTCTGCACATCTACACTATCAATAAAAATTTATTTTAAATGTATTTATTTATATTCATTTATTTATTTATTTATTTAGATTTATTTATTAATTGTGCTGCTGCTGCAAGTCCTAAACTCACACCAAGGGCCAAACACCCCCCTCACCCCCAATAAAAAAAATTCACGCACAGCAGCCCCACAATTAATAAATAAATCTAAATAAATAAATAAATACATGAAGAGAAATAAATATATACTGTATATATATACTGGATATATATACAGTATATATATACTAACAATCCCTATACATATACAGTATATACTGTGTATATATATACTGTATATATCTATATATATATATATATATATAGTAGAAAGTATATATACACACAGATGATGAACCAATATACAAATACATGTAGAATGGTTATCAAAATCATACTGTCCTACAAATAACGCTTCTCTATACAGACAATAATAATAATCCATTTAATAATCCTAACTGATTTTACAATATAAAACATAACATTCCAATCCACACAGTACATTGCATTTACATTGTATAAATGATGCATAAAATCTATGCACCATATACATTCTGCAAATGAATGTTAACAATATAATTGCAAGCTACTCTACCAGTAAATACAAACACTTCCAAACAAGCCAACTATTTTAACCAATCAAGTAAACAAAAATCAATATATACTGTAAGTACCAACCAGAAAACACAATTTAAAACCAAAGCTAAATCCTTACAATACCAAGGATTACATCTATCTAATTGTAAAAAACCTTATACATTATACAGTACACAGCATTGCAATGTACATGATGAACAATACAGTACATTCCCTGTATCTCCCTGCCTTCAGTGTAATCTGTTTAAAGCCCCCCCCCCTAATGTTTCTGTTAAACAGATTACACTGAAGGGAGAGAGATGTAAAGGCCTAAAGCCCCCTCCCCCCTAATGTTTCTGTTAAACAGATTACACTGAAGGGAGAGAGATTTTACAGAAACACACATTAGGGGGGAGGGGGCTTTAAACAGATTACACTGAAGGCAGAGAGATGTTTCTGTTACCAGTAAATCTCCCTCCCTGCTGTCAGTGCAGTGTATGTAAATGTGGGGAGGGGGGGGACCCAATGTGCATACTGTGAGGTCTAACCACTTTCACCCACTACCCACATACCGTTACCCCCCCCATCCTGGCCATGGCCCCTCCGCTTCTGCAAAACAGACACAAAAATTAAAACATACAAAGTAATGTCCCCTAACCCCTTAATCACCATAGCGGTTATTAACCGCTACAGTCATGAAGGGGTTAACCCACCCTCACCCACCACTCGGGATGCCTACATACCCTCCCACACTAACCCCCCCCGTGAGGCCTAACCACCCAGTCAGTACCCACAAGGGAGGCCTACCCACATACCATTGGGGAAACACACCACCCCCAGTACCCACAATAAAAACAGTACAATGACCCACAATAAACAGCATTATATTTATTAAATACATTACCCACCCCCTGTGCCCCCCCATAAATACAAGAATTATCCTTTTACATACAGGGTTCATAACGCAGCCCCACGCTAGTCCCCGGTGGGCTGGCAGGGCACCTGGACAGACCTACAGTTTACCAGCAGCCCTTTTTACACAGATTCTGGAGGCCTGCTGGTGGATCCTGCCAGCACCATGGCACCCAGGTGGTCTCCTTGGGTCACCGTGGGCCACAATTGGGTCTCCACGGTAGGCCCAAGGATGTCTGGGAGCCCCGGGTCAAACCCACAGGTGTCTGCGGGGCCTCGGGTGGTTCCCTCGGGGGTCTGGTGAACTCACTGGTGCTCACTACGGGTCCGCGGTGCCCCCACAGAAGTGGGACCACACATCATCATCCCCGCACCTACGGGTCGGCGGTGCCCCCACAGAAGTGGGACCACACATCGTCATCCCCGCAGACTACGGGTCCGCGGTGCCCCCACATAAGTGGGACCACACATCATCATCCCCGCATGTGTCACCCGTGGAACCACCAGCCTGATACCCTTGGGATACCCGAGGATACCACAGGTGGTCTCCAGAGGCCCCACGCAAAACCACGGAATCAAACCCTGAATGTAAAAAAAATAAACCTGGCCTATACATTCAATACATACACCCTCCCCCCAACACCTACAGTACAATAATGTGCAAAATAACTATTATCCAGATATGGATAATAGATTAATTGCCCATTATTAAAAACATTAACTAGCATATACAAATAAATAAATTACTACTGACCTCATCAATACGAAGTGTCCGTTGCCAGCTAAATCCTTGTCTTGTCCACAACATACATAGCAAATACAAAGCCAATACATTGCAATTACATTCAGATATCAATTAACCCCTTAAACACCTTATCAGATAATAACCGCAAAGGTAATTAAGGGGTTAAGCCACACAGGACCGATACCCACCCTTCACCCATGAATTTGTACTGTGGCTTCAATCATGCAACTATATATATATATATATATACTGTATATATATACAGAGAGACAGAGAGAAAGAGAGAGAGATATATACAGTATATATATATATATATATACACATGTTATATACACACCCATGATAAGCCAATATACAGTACAAATAAATGTAGAAGGGTTATCAAAAGCACTGTCCTACAACCAAACACTTCTCCATATATACACACTAAATTAAAATCAATTTCCTTTAATATTCAAAACTGATCTCTCAATCTAAATCATCACTAAACCTCTGAAAAGCCATTTAAACAACTTACATTCCAATATAAATGATGCCTAAATATCTATGCACCATATACATTCTGCAAATTAATCAAACATGTAAACAAAAATCAATTAGCAATCATTATTTACATCCCTAAACAATTCACACTAGATCCCGAACAATAATACCATTAACAAATTCACGCCTAGAGCAGAATAATTAAGCCTTTGAAAAAATATAAGTACCGACAAAAATACAACCTTTACAAACCAAGCCTATCCCTGACCTTCCTCAAACACACAATACAATACCAAGGAATACATCTATCTAATTTTAAAATACTTTAAACTCACAATAAAGCATACTGTAGCAGCATACACAAAATAATTTAAAACACATCTAATCCAGCTTTTAAAACAACATCATTTCTTACCCTGTACTGTACTGTATGTATATATCTCTCTAGACATATATACATACATACAGTGGCAAGAAATGATATACCACAAAAAAAAAATACACATGTTAAAAAACCTTTTGAAAAAATTAACAAGTTAAATAAAATACATTTCTTTACTGTAGTTCACTTACCATTACTTGCCCCCACCGACTCCCGTTGCGCAGTTTACTCACAAACCAATCCACGATCAGGAACCCATAAAATAATAAACCAGAAAATAATAAACATTAAACTAAAAATCCAAACCAATCCACGGGTCTTCTATCTGTAATCCATCTTCATCTGTGTTCTTCTTTCTTCTATCTCCTTCCAGCGGGGCGGGGCGGGGTCTTCTCCCCGTCTGCGGCCACGCCCTGGTCTTCTTTCTTGGCTGGAGGTCCTTCCTCCGCGGCGTCTGGCTTCAAAATGAGACGACAAAGGCTTTTAAAGGCCTATGACGTCACATTTTGCGTCATGGTTCCCACGGTCCTGATTGGACCGTGAAAACCATGTGTTTTGGCCGACAAAAAAAAAATGATGACATCAAATGATCACATGGTATTGTAGCCAATCAGAGCGTGGGAACTCCATCCCTACTCTGATTGGCTACCATACCATGTGAGGGCGGCCATGTGCCTTTTCATGACGTCATCTTAAAGGCAATTGAAGCAAAGCCATTCTGATTGGCTGTGCTTTCATTCCCTTTAAGTGACGTCATAATTTTTTTTTGTCGGCCAAAACACATGGTTTTCACGGTCCAATCAGGACACGTCATTAACGTGAATTTGTTAATGGTATTATTGTTCGGGATCTAGTGTGAATTGTTTAGGGATGTAAATAATGATTGCTAATTGATTTTTGTTTACATGTTTGATTAATTTGCAGAATGTATATGGTGCATAGATATTTAGGCATCATTTATATTGGAATGTAAGTTGTTTAAATGGCTTTTCAGAGGTTTAGTGATGATTTAGATTGAGAGATCAGTTTTGAATATTAAAGGAAATTGATTTTAATTTAGTGTGTATGTATGGAGAAGTGTTTGGTTGTAGGACAGTGCTTTTGATAACCCTTCTACATTTATTTGTACTGTATATTGGTTTATCATGGGTGTGTATATAACGTGTGTATATATATATATATATATATATATATATATATATATATATACTGTATATATCTCTCTCTCTTTCTCTCTGTCTCTCTGTATATATATACAGTATATATATATATAGTTGCATGATGAAGCCACAGTACAAATTCATGGGTGAAGGGTGGGTATCGGTCCTGTGTGGCTTAACCCCTTAATTACCTTTGCGGTTATTATCTGATAAGGTGTTTAAGGGGTTAATTGATATCTGAATGTAATTGCAATGTATTGGCTTTGTATTTGCTATGTATTTTGTGGACAAGACAAGGATTTAGCTGGCAACGGACACTTCGTATTGATGAGGTCAGTAGTACTTTATTTATTTGTATATGCTAGTTAATGTTTTTAATAATGGGCAATTAATCTATTATCCATATCTGGATAATAGTTATTTTGCACATTATTGTACTGTAGGTGTTGGGGGGGAGGGTGTATGTATTGAATGTATACACCAGGTTTATTTTTTTTACATTCAGGGTTTGATTTCGTGGTTTTGCGTGGGGCCTCTGGAGACTACCTGTGGGTATCCTCGGGTATCCCAAGGGTATCAGGCTGGTGGTTCCACGGGTGACACATGCGGGGATGATGATGTGTGGTCCCACTTCTGTGGGGGCACCGCGGACCCGTAGTCTGCGGGGATGACGATGTGTGGTCCCACTTCTGTGGGGGCACCGCTGACCCGTAGGTGCGGGGATGATGATGTGTGGTCCCACTTCTGTGGGGGCACCGCGGACCCGTAGTGAGCACCCGTGAGTTCACCAGACCCCCGAGGGAACCACCCGAGGCCCCACAGACACCTGTGGGTTTGACCCGGGGCTCCCAGACATCCTTGGGCCTACCGTGGAGACCCAATTGTGGCCCACGGTGACCCAAGGAGACCACCTGGGTGCCATGGTGCTGGCAGGATCCACCAGCAGGCCTCCAGAACCTGTGTAAAAAGGGCTGCTGGTAAACTGTAGGTCTGTCCAGGTGCCCTGCCAGCCCACCGGAGACTAGCGTGGGGCTGCGTTATGAACCCTGTATGTAAAAGGATAATTCTTGTATTTATGGGGGGGCACAGGGGGTGGGTAATGTATTTAATAAATATAATGCTGTTTATTGTGGGTCATTGTACTGTTTTTATTGTGGGTACTGGGGGTGGGGTGTTTCCCCAACGGTATGTGGGTAGGCCTCCCTCGTGGGTACTGACTGGGTGGTTAGGCCTCACGGGGGGGGGGGGTTAGTGTGGGAGGGTATGTAGGCATCCCGAGTGGTGGGTGAGGGTGGGTTAACCCCTTCATGACTGTAGCGGTTAATAACCGCTATGGTGATTAAGGGGTTAGGGGACATTACTTTGTATGTTTTAATTTTTGTGTCTGTTTTGCAGAAGCGGAGGGGCCATGGCCAGGATGGGGGGGGTAACGGTATGTGGGTAGGGGGTGAGGGTGGTTAGACCTCACAGTATGCACATTGGGTCCCCCCCCTCCCCACATTTACATACACTGCACTGACAGCAGGGAGGGAGATTTACTGGTAACAGAAAAATCTCTCTGCCTTCAGTGTAATCTGTTTAAAGCCCCCTCCCCCCTAATGTGTGTTTCTGTAAAATCTCTCTCCCTTCAGTGTAATCTGTTTAACAGAAACATTAGGGGGGAGGGGGCTTTAGGCCTTTACATCTCTCTGCCTTCAGTGTAATCTGTTTAACAGAAACATTAGGGGGGAGGGGGCTTTAAACAGATTACACTGAAGGCAGGGAGATACAGGGAATGTACTGTATTGTTCATCATGTACATTGCAATGCTGTGTACTGTATAATGTATAAGGTTTTTTACAATTACTGTAGATAGATGTAATCCTTGGTATTGTAAGGGTTAGCTTTGGTTTTAAATTGTGTTTTCTGGTTGGTACTTACAGTATATATTGATTTTTGTTTACTTGATTGGTTAAAATAGTTGGCTTGTTTGGAAGTGTTTGTATTTACTGGTAGAGTAGCTTGCAATTATACTGTTAACATTCATTTGCAGAATGTATATGGTGCATAGATTTTATGCATCATTTATACAATGTAAATTCAATGTACAGTGTGGATTGGAATGTTATGTTTTATATTGTAAAATCAGTTAGGATTATTAAATGGATTATTATTATTGTCTGTATAGAGAAGCGTTATTTGTAGGACAGTATGATTTTGATAACCATTCTACATGTATTTGTATATTGGTTCATCATCTGTGTGTATATATACTGTATACTGTATATATCTATATATATCTATATCTATATCTATATATACACATGAAGGTCAGTCAGCACACTGTAGTAGAAAAGGTTGTAATAGCAGATGCTAGTCCCATAGAGAAAAAGTATGATACGAACCAATCCAAAGAACAGTAAAGAGACAGCAGACCGCACGGGGTTAATCCAAAAATCTATATTCACAACATGAAATACACGTAAGCTTACGTGGATTTCATGTTGTGAATATAGATTTTTGGATTAACCCCGTGCGGTCTGCTGTCTCTTTACTGGTCTTTGGATTGGTTCGTATTATATCTATATATATATATATATATATATATATATATATATATATATATATCTCTCTCTCTCTCTCTATATATATATATATATATATATATATATATATATATATAGAGAGAGATATATATATATATATATATATACATGTAGAGGTATCAGTACCGTGTTAGCCGAGCTTCAATAATCAAAAAAATAAAAAAATAAATAGATGATACCGTTCTGTGGCTAACGAAATGCTTTTATTTGTGCGAGCTTTCGAGATACACTGATCTCTTCTTCCGATATATATCCAGTATATATATACAGTATATATTTATTTCTCTTCATGTATTTATTTATTTATTTATTTAGATTTATTTATTAATTGTGGGGCTGCTGTGCGTGAAATCCCTTGGTGTGAGTTTAGGACTTGCAGCAGCAGCACAATTAATAAATAAATCTAAATAAATAAATAAATAAATAAATGAATATAAATAAATACATTTTAAATAAATTTTTATTGATAGTGTAGATGTGCAGAGGGTCTCCAGACAGAACCGCATTGGTTTCAGGTCTGGGGACCCCCTGCTCCCCGAGATACAGGCCCCTTTAGGGGGTGCCGGTACCCCTCTGCTCTGCTTGGTTTACAGGCCGCGATCACGTTGTCGGGCCCTTTAAACCAAGCAGAGGGATACCGGCACCCCCTAAAGGGGGCTGTATCTCGGGGAGCAGGGGGTCCCCAGTCCTGAAACCAACGCGGTTCAGCTCCGGAGACCCCCTGCACATGTACACTATCAATAAAAATTTATTTCAAATGTATTTATTGTCATTTATTTATTTATTTATTTATTTAGAGTTATTTATTTATTTTTTGGCGGCTGCTGTGTGTGTGTATTTTTTTTATTGTGGGTAGCGGGGGTGGGTGAATGGGGTATTAGCCCCAACGGTGCTTGTTTAGGGCTTGCGGGGGGGTTGCGGGAGGGCTTAACCCCTTCATGACCGTAGCGGTATTAACTGCTACGGTCGTGAAGGGGTTAAGTGCACCCGCAACCCCCCCCGCAAGTCCTAAACCCACACCAAGGGCCAAATACCCCCCTCACCCATCCCCACTACCCACAATAAAGCGGACACGGTGGGTTAACCCCTTCATTGCCTTAGCGACTATCCGCTATGGTAATGAAGCAGCATTTCTGTATTTTTAATAATATTGAGCAGGAGCAGGGGGGGTCCCTGAGCATTAATTTCTGGCTCAGGGAACCCCCTGCTCACTGTACAATATTATTAAAATACAGAAATGCTGCTTCTTTACCATAGCGCATAGCCGCTAAGGTAAAGAACGAGTGTTTATTTATACTGTATACTGTATGTGTTTTATTGATACTGTACATGTGCAGAGGGTCTCCAGAGCAGAACCACACTGGTTTCAGGTCTGGGGACCCCCTGCTCCCCGAGATACAGGCCCCTTTAGGGGGTGCCGGTATCCCTCTGCTCTGCTTGGTTTACAGGCCGCGATCACGTGATCGGGACCTTTAAACCAAGCAGAGGGATACCGGCACCTCATAAAGGGGGCTGTATCTCGGGGAGCAGGGGGTCCCCAGACCTGAAACCAACGCGGTTCAGCTCCGGAGACTCCCTGCACATCTACACTATCAATAAAAATGTATTTAAAATAATTTTTAATGTGCCGATGTTTGCGCAGAGAGAGAGCAGCGGTTCTCTCTCTGCTGCAGGTATCCGGAAAGGAGAGTTGGAGCACAGCTAAACAAAATAAATTTGCTAGAGAGTGTGTCCCAAAAGTTAGAGGTTTATTTTTCGTCAGTACATGGTAACAAGAAAATAATGAGCCCTCAGGCCCCCACCGACATGTTTCGAGCTTCCGCTCTTTATCAAGGTGTACAATGATCTGAGAATCTCTCTTACCTATTATAGTATCCTTTTCCCGCCAATTGTCCCGTCAACCCGTCGCTTAGTCGTGTCACACGTAATGCGCCTTGTTGCCAGAGCGCACCACGCGTATCACGCTTCACGCCGGGTATACCGGTGACGTCAGCGCGTCAGGGAACAAAACAAACTTTATTAATAATATAAACTTAACAAACCTAACATAAATTAAAATACTTTTATTAGTCTATTAAAACATAATATATATTAACTAAAGTTACAAACATATATATATGAATAAAATCAAATTAAAAAACAAACAACCAAGGTTTGATCGTAACAGTATTAAAAAAATATAGTTATATTTTTAGATTATAAACATATGAATCCTCATATCCCCAACTATATCCAAAGTTTCCATTCTGCAACAAACATATGTCTACAAGATTAATCAATCAAATCAAATCACTCAAATCATCAATACATATGTTTGTTCCAATAAAATTCTCTACATTTGTATATAAGTCATATTATAAGGTATGAATATAGGGTTCATATGTTTCAGATCTTATTTTTAACCATTTTAACAGTTTTGAGGGTGAATATCTTTTAGTGTCATTGGTGTGACATAATTATTACAATCATTCAAATGCAATACTTAGTATGTTATTTTATGTTATTATGCAAACTAATATCTATACCAAAATGATGGAAAGAGCAAATAGAAAAGATATAAATTTGTATATATTGATAATTAATGGATTTATTATACAATAAATTAGAAATCAATATTTTATCTTAGATATGGGTTTAAATCCCAATCTGTATTCAGTCCATAAGGGATCCTAGTGTTCAGAGTAAAAATCCAAAATAGATCTTTTTTATCCAGTAACTCCAACCTATTACCACCCCTATATGGCATTTCAATATGTTCGATGGCTCTAAATTTTAATTTATTAATATCTCCATATTTGCAGGTTGTAAAGTGTTGGGATACCGGATGTGTGAGATCCTTAAGTTTAATCAGCCTAATATGTTCTCGCATTCTGGCCTTCAATGCCCGAGTAGTACGCCCCACATTGAAGGCCAGAATGCGAGAACATATTAGGCTGATTAAACTTAAGGATCTCACACATCCGGTATCCCAACACTTTACAACCTGCAAATATGGAGATATTAATAAATTAAAATTTAGAGCCATCGAACATATTGAAATGCCATATAGGGGTGGTAATAGGTTGGAGTTACTGGATAAAAAAAGAACTATTTTGGATTTTTACTCTGAACACTAGGATCCCTTATGGACTGAATACAGATTGGGATTTAAACCCATATCTAAGATAAAATATTGATTTCTAATTTATTGTATAATAAATCCATTAATTATCAATATATACAAATTTATATCTTTTCTATTTGCTCTTTCCATCATTTTGGTATAGATATTAGTTTGCATAATAACATAAAATAACATACTAAGTATTGCATTTGAATGATTGTAATAATTATGTCACACCAATGACACTAAAAGATATTCACCCTCAAAACTGTTAAAATGGTTAAAAATAAGATCTGAAACATATGAACCCTATATTCATACCTTATAATATGACTTATATACAAATGTAGAGAATTTTATTGGAACAAACATATGTATTGATGATTTGAGTGATTTGATTTGATTGATTAATCTTGTAGACATATGTTTGTTGCAGAATGGAAACTTTGGATATAGTTGGGGATATGAGGATTCATATGTTTATAATCTAAAAATATAACTATATTTTTTTAATACTGTTACGATCAAACCTTGGTGGTTTGTTTTTTAATTTGATTTTATTCATATATATATGTTTGTAACTTTAGTTAATATATATTATGTTTTAATAGACTAATAAAAGTATTTTAATTTATGTTAGGTTTGTTAAGTTTATATTATTAATAAAGTTTGTTTTGTTCCCTGACGCGCTGACGTCACCGGTACACTGGCGACACACTTTATTCGAGCTCGGCTAGTCCCACGAATTCGGGTATACCCGGGTGTATTGAGGTTTGTGACTGTTTTCTGCCCGAGTGCATTGAGGTATTTTCCAAGCAGGGATTGAAGCATTTTATTCCTGCTGGCTGCAATACTGCACAGTATATATATATATATATACTGCATTACAATTCATGAATTTATGCCATCTGGTAGACACGCGAAGCATTGCAGCCTATTAAATCCTAATCATTATCATTTAACAGATCAGCCGCCCGTCAGCCAGGCATGAACCCAGGCTGGGAAGGCAAACGCAACGGGGCTTGTCAGAGGTGCGGAGCGGCGCATTCCAGGTATCTGCCAGGTACATACTGGGTATTTGCTCGAATAAAGTGTGTCGGTGCAGTATACCCGGCGTGAAGCGTGATACGCGTGGTGCGCTCTGGCAACAAGGCGCATTACGTGTGACACGACTAAGCGACGGGTTGACGGGACAATTGGCGGGAAAAGGATACTATAATAGGTAAGAGAGATTCTCAGATCATTGTACACCTTGATAAAGAGCGGAAGCTCGAAACATGTCGGTGGGGGCCTGAGGGCTCATTTTTTTCTTGTTACCATGTACTGACGAAAAATAAACCTCTAACTTTTGGGACACACTCTCTAGCAAATTTATTTCGTTTAGCTGTGCTCCAACTCTCCTTTCCGGATACCTGCCTCTGCTATGGAGTACCGGATGCACGCACCAATGAAGGTTAATCCCGGGAGGACCATCTGCTACAAGTGAGTTTATTTACTCAATCATACACCGTTTTTCCTAATCAATGATTTGGCTGGACACTAGCTAGTGTGAGTAGTTACCTATCTGGGTTACACTCTTCCGGTTTATTGATAACTAGTGGAATTAGGTGTTTATGCTATAGGTGGTCACCATTTATATGTGGGATACTTCAAGGATACAACCAATACAACATACAATTGAAGTTGCTGAGTCTACGTTTTAGAGCACCACACAGCCTGGCTTTTCTACTCTCTCTGCTGCAAACACATCTCGCCCCCGCCGCCCATACAGTAGTATCATTTACATTGTATGTATGTGCATATACAGTACTGTATGTGTACAGTACTGTATGTTAGGGCTTATAGGGGTTGTTGTTATACAGTATATATATATGCAGTATATATACTGCATTACAATTCATTATAGGGGACGGCTTCAAAGAGAACAGCTCGCACGCGCCACCATGTGTATTTACACGGCATTGCAGTATTGCAACCAGCCGGAATAAAATGCTTAAATCCCTGCCGGGAAAATAACGCAATGCACTCTGGCAGAAAACGATCAGAAACCTGAATACACCCGGGTATACCCGAATTCGCGGGACTAGCCGAGCGAGAATAAAGTTTGTCGGTACTGTATGCCGAAATGTGACACTGTTACAGTACTGTACACGCCTATGCGTTTCAACAATTTTCAAATGAGACATACTGTACAGCAGCACAGCACTGCAAATGCATGTATACTTAAATATGCAAATTTACAATTACTGCGCGCGCACACACAGACTGTGTACTGACGTAGGTTGAACCGCGAAGGTATTAGACTTCCAAGACAACAGCTCGCAAACGCCCCCCTGAGTTTTTACACGGCATTGCAGTATTGCAGACGGCGAGAATAAAATGCTAAAATCACGAGCGCTAAAATAACGCAGGTGAAACAAACAGAAAACCGCACCTAACCGGGATTATCTGAGAGCCACGGATCTAGCCGATTTAGACTCAGGTCGGCCGCCACTGTATCTATCTATTTTTATTGTTATCGCTGTATATTTATATAACTCTTTTCTATACCGTATCTATCTATTTTTATTGTTATCGCTGTATATTTATATAACTCTATACTATACAGTATCTATCTATTATTATTATCACTGTATATTTATATAACTATTCTATACAGTATCTATCTATTTTTATTGTTATCGCTGTATATTTATATAACTGTATTCTATACAGTATCTATCTATTTTTTTGTTATCGCTGTATATTTATATAACTCAATTCTATACAGTATCTATCTATTTTATTGTTATCGCTGTATATTTATATAACTCTATTCTATACAGTATCTACTGTATCTATTATTATTGTTATCGCTGTATATTTATACAGTATAACTATTCTATTAAAGTAATATCTATATTTTGCCATACTTTAGGCCTGGGCATAAATGTACCTGTACTTGTGGCCTACTCTAACGTATTGTTGTTTTTCCTTTAAACTGTAGGGAGACAACTGTTCTGGTTGACAGAATAAGTGAAGAGAATGACGAGAAGAGTGCCTTAAGGGTCAAAGACACTCTGCAGAAAAATCACAATCTATCCGTATCAGAGACCAGCATTAAGAAGATGAGACGCAGAATTGGATGGTAATATCGACGTGTGAGGTTAGTACTGGACAGTACAGGAGGTGAAAAGTGTGGTTTAATAAACTGTACAGTACCTATAAAATTATTCCTTGTCATTACAGAGCGTACCCTATGATAAGGGATGTCAACAAGATAAAGAGAGTGGTCCAGGCACAGGCATCGATCGACAGTGGCAAAACTTTTCAGGATTGCATCTCTACTGACGAGTCTACTGTATTTCTGGAGAGATTTGCCACCTTTGCATTCCAGAAAAAAGGACGCATATCTATGAAGCCGTGTCCAAAACACCCAGTGAAGATGCATGTGTGGGGTGCCATCTCTAGACGTGGACCAGGATGCATCGTCATCTTTGATGGTACAGTATAATAATGCACAAAGTCACATGCTGTAGCCTTAAGCACTGTACTGTACTACTGTAGTGTGCATTATTTTGAGCACTTTTCTTTTCTTGTTACAGGAATCATGAATAAAGCTTTTTTCCCAGAGCAAATAGTGCCTGAGATTGTGGAATACATCACACGTGAATTCCCAGATGGTCACCGTTTCTACCAGGACAACGATCCGAAGCACACCGCGTCAACTGCGCATATTCTTGCCTGCGGTATCAACTGGGTGAAGATGCCAGCGGAGTAAGTACGGTAACCGTGTCTTGTTTTTTCACACTGTTTACTGTGTATCTCTTTAACTAATTCTCCTTTTTTCCCCCTCCAATGACAGATCGCCAATCCTATCGAAATAGTCTGGCATCAGTTGAAGGACCATATCCGAAAAGTGGTGAAACCCTCAAAAAAGGATGAGTTGGCGAATGGCATAATGAGTTTTTGGAACAATGTGCTCACCGTGGAACGATGTAATAAATATATCGACCATATTGCGACTGTGTTGTCCATTGTGATAGAGCGTAATGGGAAAGCATCAGGAAGGTAGTATAGTACTGTACTGTAGATTGGTAAGTACAGGCACACCAAGGTACAGCATGATACAGGTAAGTATGGCACAGATTGTTTTACAGTATACAGCATGCACTTTACTGCACTAATTTTGAATTTTTAGAGAGAGCTGCACTACCAATCTTGTTACAAAGTATTTTACAGTACATTAGTTCCAGTATACAGTAGTTTGACAGTAGTAACTGCATAGTCCAATATGGAGTGCAGTAGTTATACTGTACTGTACGCAATGCAATTATATGCACTTAATGTAACTGCACTAGTTTTTAATTTTTAGCGAGAGCTGCACTACCAATCTTGTTACAAAGTATTTTACAGTATAGTAGTTCCAGTATACAGTAGTTTGACAGTAGTAACTGCATACGGTAGTCCAATATGGAGTAGTTTTATTGTTCACAATGCAATTATATGCACTTAACAGCACTCATTTTTTCTTTCCTTTTCAGAGACAGCTGGCTGCACTACAAAAGGACGGGTGGGGGGAGGGGGGTATCATGTTTAAATTGTGTGAACTGTGTGTGTAGTGTATCTACAGTCATGATTCACACAAACCCCCCCCTCTCTCAATGAACTACAGAAAGCAATGTGGCCATGACGAACAAGATAAAGACTAAAAAAAATTGTATTACTGTTTTTATTATTATAAATGGGCATTATTCATGATTATTTGTATTTTTAATTCTTCTATGATTATGCACCGGTCCCCAAATTTCAACTGACAGAAGAACTACAGTACACTACTGTACACTACTGTACGTGTACAAAGAAGATAAACACTGAAAATGATTATTTGTATTTTTTATTCCTGATAAAATAAAATAAATATTTAATTACATTCACTTTTTTTTCTTTGCACTTTAAATTCACTGTGAATGTGTGAGGAAAGGGATTCTCCAAGAAGGCTTACATTTTTATTCATTGGTTACATAATCAAATTAACATATTCAATTCGAGAAGGGTTTATCACAAGTGCGCATGTAAGAAATAAAGAAAACCTGGCGCCAAATGTTCGTATGGAAAGTCCTTGTTCAGCGTAAATCTAATACCAATATCAACAAGGACGCCAATCTGATACCTAGATTGGAACCCATTATTACTCATAATCAATATGAGAGTCTCTCTACAGATGACCCTGAGGAAGAAGCAGAGGGAAGTATTTATCAACCCCTCCCATCTCAAAATAACAAACCAGCCTTCTCTTTTTTAGAGTGGCGGAAGGAGAGGGAGCACATATTTCCGAAAGTCAAAATTACAAAAATTCTAAAACCACCTTTAGATTCTCTGCTTCACACGAACATTCACAAAAAAAGAAAAAAAGATTCAGGGGGAGAAGAGGAGAAAGGAATAAGCGATATAATTTAAAATCTGACAATAGTGTGAAGTATCAAAACATTTTTAACATTAGCAGACATCCATTGAGTGATATTGAGAAGAAGGTATTGGGTAAGGGTCTCACGTTCGCACCTGTATGTGGGCCTAACAGTTTTAATCTGTTTATTGATGTGCATAAGTTTGCCCGAAAACTGGCTTTAAAGAAATACTTTGCTAAAAACGCCATCAGTAACCAGATTGATCCTGTGAACACGAACACTTATAAAACTACTCTTTTCAAAAAACAATCTACGTTTAATCCAAAATATGTCCAGGGTCATTTCGTGAATACAGCACCGACATTGTTTATTGCACTAAATCACGACGGCACGCCGAGATCTACCCCAGCTGCCGCCAGTAACAACCGCGCGCCGCCGCATTTCCCCCACGCACCCCCCCTCCAATTCGCGCGCAATTTACCTCCCTTCCCGACCCCGTACCCGGCTCCTGCTCTGCCCCTCTGCTTCCCCGCACCCCCGCTTACCTTCATTTGATCTCCAGGGGTGTCGGGGAAGCCTGTGGAAGCCGGGGAAGACAGGGAAGCCGGGCGCGCATGTTACTGTGACGTCACAGTGCGCCGCCACGCGCCGCGGCTACCCGCTTCCCAGCCGCATGGAGCCGGCGGCTTTTGCTTCAATAAACAATGTCGCTACTGTACCTTCGTTGAGATGGTTTCACGGGATCTGGAACAGTCGAGTCGTACTTTCAAAATTAGACATGACAACCTAAGTTTGGAAGAAAAACTAGCATTGAATACATTGGCTAGTAACGAGTCGATTGTTATAAAACCAGCTGACAAGGGGGGGGGAGTGGTAGTAATGAACAGTACTTATTACGTCCAAGAGGCATCGAGACTTCTCGGTGATTCTGCCACTTACCTCCCCCTAGCCAACGACCCTACTGACATTTATCACTCTGACTTGGTTACCCTTTTAGATAAGGGGTTTGCCAATCAAGCCATCATGCAGGATGAGTATGACTTTTTGAACATTTCACATTCACGTTTACCATTATTTTATTTTATTCCTAAAATACACAAAAACCTTCACAATCCACCGGGTCGCCCTATTATTTCAGGTATTCAATCACTTACATCCAATTTATCTCAGTTCATCGATTATCATTTACAGCCATTTGTAGTTAAGTTAAGATCACATTTACGGGATACTACACAAGTCTTGCAAATCCTGCGTGAGACTGATTGGAAACCTAGCTATATATGGGTAACAGGGGACGTGACATCCCTTTATACAATAATAGATCACCAATTGGGGTGTCAAGCTATACAAGAAGCTCTGGAAGAGGATCACACTATGTCACTTGCCCTTAAGTCCTTCTTGTGGATGGGATAAGATTTATTCTTACACATAATTACTTTTGTTTTAATTTACAGTACTTTTTACAAGTGTGTGGCACCGCTATGGGCATGAGATTTGCACCAAGTTATGTGAACCTTTTTATGGGCCAATGGGAGAAGGAAGTCATTTGGAAAAACTGACCGTTTGGTGCGAATCTCGTGCACTGGCGGCGCTACATTGATGATATTATTTTTATTTGGGAGGGAGACATGGATCTTTTGGACTCATTTATTTTGTATCTCAATAATAATAATAAGAATTTGAGATTTGTTTGCTAGTACGACAAATTTGAGATCAATTTTTTGGATCTGAATATTAGTGTTGTTGACAATCAGTTTCAAACTCAAACATACTTTAAACCTGTACAGGCCAATAATTATGTATTGGCCAATAGCCATCACAATCCTCAATGGATTCGGAATATTCTGAAAGGTCAGTTCATCCGCCTGAGGCGAAATTGCTCCAATTTGGAGGATTTTTCCAGACAGGCGGGTGAACTGAGAGATAAATTCATTGAACGTCAATATCCAGTGGATGAGCTTGAGAGTACTATATCTCTTGTCCAAAAAATGGATAGAAATTAACTCTTAAAATATAGGGATAAAGGGGACGAACAAGGAGCCCATAACAAAGTTTCCTTTATTACTCAAAACAATGCTATGGCTCCAAAGATCAGGAATATTTTTTCCAAACATTGGTCAATATTGTTGCAGGATGCGACTTTAGCCCAGATCTTGACACCACGACCGTCAATTATTTTTAAAAAAAGCAAATCATTTTAGGAATAAATTGGCCCCTAGTTGTCCTTTGAACAAAGGAGATAGAAAAGGGAGAAACGTTAAAACCAAAAATGGCTTTAGACCATGCACAAAATGTATAGCATGTAAATACGCTACATGTAGTGTGGAATTTAAATCTAATGTAACAACAAAGGTTTATAAAATTAATTCATACATCACGTGCAAGTCAGAATTAATTATTTATGTATTGCAGTGTCCATGCGGCCTTCAATATGTGGGGCGCATGGGCTGTACCTTTCAGAGATGGATCTATGAGCATATCTAAAATATAAAGAGAGGTCTGACCACACATAGCGTTTCACACCACTTTTTAGTCCATCATGATCAAAATCCAAAAGGCCTCATCTGTCAACCCATTGAATTATGTACACCTAACTGGAGAGGTGGTGATAAGTTTAAACATATCAACAGACGAGAGGCCTTTTGGATTTATGAATTGAAAACTCTTTCCCCCAATGGGCTCAATATTGATTTTGAGCTGGGGGCATTTTTGGATAACTGAAGAGCTAATGATCTATAAGATCTCTGGGGACTGTTAAGGTTTTCATGGGTCAGTATGTGCTTGCACTTTATTATATCATGGAGAGCAATGTTGCTCCTCATTGTGTTTAACCAAGACAGTCGTGGGAGTATGGATATTCTGATGTCATTTAGAAGTTATGTGTGCTAAACACTATATGTGTTGTATACTTTATATGTTTTATATGTTTTTTGTGATAGTGTGTTTTCCATGTTATACTGTGTTCTTTGGGTTTTGTATTGTATGAGTATTACCTAGTGACAGACTTATAAGTTGGATATAGGCTGTACAGCTTTAAGTAGTAATTAACTTTTTTATTGATAGGGTATATTAGAGCATCATGTGCAGCTAGTTTGTAGCCCCTGAGGAAGTTGATTCAGTTCGACGAAATGCGTAGGGTGGGTGCCACCAGTCACCCTGAGGACCGCATTGATTATTGTGTGTGCAGCCTGTCCAGGACTTTCAGTTTTTTACTGCAAGTTACCGGCGTTTGGTAACCAGCCACTGTCCCTTTAACTGCACGTGCACACTTGTGCGCGTCCAGTGCCTGGAGGAAGGAGGAGGAAGGAAGGGGAACCAGCCATGCAGCTGCAGGTCTGTGAACCCCTGAAAGACCATCTCCACTAACCGGCCTGTGCCCTGTGCATATTGGAAGGGACTCTGGGCGTGGATACCGGCGGCAGAGCCTGCATCTTGCCAGGACACTCTCCTGTGTTGTGAGCACTCTGCTTGTTCATCGCTTGCCAAAACCTTGCTTGTTGTAAGTAAGGTTTTGATTTTTCCCATCTCCGGATGACGAGCTGCCCTCCATTATACCAGTGTTGTCTTTTTTGACATAATTCATTATTTTATTAAATATATGTTTTATAGTTTGTTCACTAGGAGTTTCATTTAATTATTTATATATGTTACATAGTGTATACTGATTTACCCAACAGTTGTGCGCTATTATGTGTGTTTGTTTTTTCTCTTTTCGTTTCATGGCCTGTCAAACATTTATGCAGATTCTTTGAAGATCACAGGACTTTCCATACGAAAATTTGGCGCCAGGTTTTCTTTATTTCTTATGTGGTTTCTGTTTGTACCAGACAGTAGGTACTAGGCAGCCTACCTTTATTTAAAGCATATTGGTTATATTTTGTTATTTACACTTTAGCTCTATAGTCACATTTTCTTTTGTTTTGACAAGTGCGCATGTGTTATCGTAAACAAAGCCTCAAAGGGTTGGGGGGGGGGGGGGGTATCATAATGGATTAGCATAAGGGATTAGGTAAGCATTTGAAAATGATTGTGAAGTTATACACGCATGCGCATTAATCATCAACTAGGTCCTTTCCCAAAGAGAATTTCAAGCAGGCGCAGAGATGTGACGCTTGGCTCGGGACGATTAAAAGCACAAAGCCAAGCTTTTGAAAATGAATGCTTTTTGAGAGGTGTCGATAAGAAGTTGAAATCCTTGAGCCTTGTGTGTGTCTGTGGGGGGAAGGGGGTAAAGCTGCATGAAGGATTAGCAGTACTGTACTGTAGTTCAAAGACTTATTTTCAACAGGTCATCATAATGTTTTGATCCCCACACCCCCAAATCAATAAAAATAACATAAAGCATGTGAATGACCAGTGTCACATTAAAAAGCTACAGTACCAATAGAATATCAGAATAACAAGAATTTTAATGCAGGCACACATGTCTGGAAACTAAACATAAAAAAAAATAAAGAAATATTTTTTTTCCCAGACTTGAACTTCCACATGATTGTGAAGTTATACACGCATGCACATTAATCATCAACTAGGTCCCTTCCCAAAGAGGATTACACGCAGGCGCTGAAATGTGACATCAGGCTCTGTACGTTATACACGCAGGAATGTGATGAAAGGTTCGGAGTGATTGAAGCCAGAAAGCCATCTGGCTGGG